>NW_024573892.1:0-192288 GCF_018153835.1 Drosophila eugracilis | reverse complement strand
TGATTATTATCACTAATACTGTGATAATAATGTGATACTAATATATTATTTAAATAAACTGAAGGACTTCTAAATATAGAGTGTAAGATATTGTTCACTACACCGATATCGTTTCCTACAATGCCGGTGCTATCACTTTTTCTAAGTTGCACAACAAGTCGTAAATAAACACTTGATAGGTCTCGATATGTTTCACCGTTTCCTAAACAGACAAATTCTATTGATGATGCTCCGTCTAAAGAAGCAATTGGGTTATATGAAACTTCTTCAGTTCTTATAATGGAACTTTGCGTGGGATGTGGTGCAAACAAATCCAGTTCACTCTTCATGCATTCGATATGGTTAGTCATTTTGTCATAGAAAAAATGTCGCTAATATTTAATTTTCTTATAGTTCTTTTTCGTTTATGATGCGGTTTGGTTTGTTTACGCTGTTGCTTGGGTGTTAAATGATGTCGTTTTTTTCTGGTGCCTCGCTTTTAATTTCTTTTTCCTTCTCCGTTTTGGAATCGGGTTATTTTATCAATTACTCTATCTGATAAATTTTTCAAAGCAATTTTGCTCTGTTCTTGCAGGATATTTCTTAAGGGCTTTCTCCCGATTTCATTGATTACAGCCTTTCCAGTAGCAGCAGCCTGACTTTTTATAGCAGTTATACCCGAATGAAAAAGTGGTTTGATATAATTAAAAAGACCACTAAAAAAGTTCCCGATTCCTCGTCCTTGTTGAACTATTCGTGGTGATACATAAATACTTCCAATATTGCTTAAACGGCACAACATTGGTTTAAATAATATTCGTGATATGATTTCACCATGATGACAATTTTTATAATGAGTAAATAATTTTTAAGCCCGTAATATTTATAGACTTTACAACGTCCTTCTTCTTCTGAAATGTAGAGTAACAAAAATCGGAACTGTTGACGTTTCAATTGGAACCTTTTATCCGATTGAATCAGTAATAAGTATTGAGATTTCATTTGGGGACCATATATCCAAAGGATAATATTCAATATTTTTAAATTGAATATTTTTTTCTTTTCCATTATAATACATTACTCGAAGACAACGAGGTTTTTTACAGCCTACAGATCTAGGTTTAATTATGTCAGTATAAATAAAAATCAACCCATTTTTGAATCAACGCTTACATTTTTATATCTAAATGTTTCAGCATTCACAAAGCTAACAAATTCCGTTTCTTCAGGTATTGGAATTTCTTTATTGGAAGTTTGATTAATATAATTATTGAGATACATGTCTATTATACCAACATCCCAATCATCGTCCATGTTGTAGTAGCCAGCCAGCTAGTCGGTTTCCCGTCAGGGTTCCCTGGCCTGTGTTCACCGGGTTAAGAGTATCCTAGCGGGGAGGAGATTCGGTTTCGTGCACTTCTAGCATTGCTCTTTGCTAAGCTCGTCGGATTGTCGTGGGTTTTTCCTCATCTTCCCTATATACACACTGCACTACGCAAAAGAAAACTTTTAAGTGCACTAACTGTAATCTACAGTTCAAAACAACAAGGATACAATCGGATTCTAATATACGCGGACAGACCAGTAAGCTAATCAAGAGAACATCAGGAGCAAGGGGTGGCCCGATGTTATTTGCCATCCCTTTCTGTACCCTCCCTGCCATGATAACTCGAGAGATTACGTTTGCGGTTATCCCTTAACCAAAGTTTATTATTATATTATAATTCACATTGCGACAGCATCAAGATCTGTTCACGAAAACTAATTTAAATTACTCCAACATATTGGAAAAAAATCGATAAATCAAAACAAAAAAAAATTGCATAAATTCAATCATATTGGCCAAATGCCCAAAACAATAACAAAACGTTATCAAATCGCATTATCTTATCGCCTACAAAATCTTATCTGTTCCAAAAATTCTTATTGTTAATTACTATGTATTTAACTCCTAATCATAATGCTAAAAAAACTACTTTATTCGAATTGTAGAAAAATATTTAAATGTCGCTCGACTATTAATATGGCGTTTCGCTTTCTTTTTTTTTCCTATTTTCTTTTCTCAAAAATAGATTATATTTGTAAAGTTAGAAATCAATATGTTTTTATAATGAATATATAATATGTTTTATACTCATAAATCCGGTGAAGCAGGTTCGGTGGGCCCATCGAAGACGCTATGCTAGATTTAATCAAAAAGGTTGTTAACTTCTAACCAAAAATTATTTTTGTGTTGTTCAATCAAACGCTTCTGACTTTTACATTACTTAAATACAAAAAAATATGCTGCATGAGCAACTATCAAAGAATTAAAATTTACAAATTTAGCACTGTGGCTTCAATCCCTAAACAAACAAAAAATTATCTGCAACACACGTCCAAATCGATTGGCTGCAGCTCTGCATATGGCGATACCTCCTTGCAGCATTCTCCTCCAAGTATCCTGATCAATTCACCGCATACGAAGGGTTTGGCGTCTTCGCATGCCAGACGGCAGGTCTGTTCTCCTTATTTCATCCCGCTCTGGGATATGGTGCCGTACGTGGCACGTGCGCACAAGGTGTAGGCTAGCGTCGCCTCACCCGTCTCTTCCTTCTGATTACGGCAGTAAAACCAACGGTCGATGGATGGATGGGATGGATCGGCTGATCGGAAATGGCAGGTCGGATTAAGGTTAAATCCGAACCTCCATGTGGCTCACGTTTGTCGTGGCCGAAGTGTCTCTCAAAGTATAAGGTTATATCCGATTGGTGTTGGGCGTGCTCACCCGCACATCGATTCCAACCTCACCATGTGGCTCTTGACCAGCAACCTCCAAAACGATCCACCAGCCGGTGACCAACACCCGAGAACTGGCGTAATATTGCCGCTCTGGCGCTGAAGTTGCCGGCCGACGTATCTTCCGTCTCTTTCCTACACAAAAATATGCACTTAAACACTGCCTTTTCATTTCACTTTTCACAGAAATATTTACCCCTTGTGCTGGGTTCGTTTCACGAAATTCCCTTTGCACTGGTGAACTCCTTTTCCTCGGCCAGAAAACACTTTGAAAATCGGCCACGAGGTATGAAAATTTTCCACTATTAATTCTGACGATCAGCAGCAATGCATGGAAACGTCTTCAGTGCCAAAATGAATATGAGCGAGAACACTGACTCGAACGCAATTGCAGCGTCGCCAAACTTCACCTAACGGAGTCGCTCTTCTCCTTTTTCATCACACGCATTCTGTGCACACAAGGAAGGGTTAGCGCTATGCAGGTAGGCTGTATGCGGGAGCAGATCAGATAAGCTTCTATCGACGCTCTCCGCTATACTCTACGCTTTGCTTGTGAGCATATGCGAATTGAAATGCGATTTGCATTTTCGCAATATTTACACAATAATTTCTTTATTTCCAATTTTTTTATTTTCGGCTTGTGACTGGAGCAAAACTGCGAGCGAATACGGTGTCTTCTACTTTCAAATGCACCACTCGGCTACGCAAATTGTATACCCTGGCATTTGCTGCATGTGATTCCGAAATTTTATTTTTAGCTTGCTGTCTCGCTACCTGTAATACGTCGGCTGTTTTTTTAGGTACATCGTCAGATAAGGAATTCATAACCCTTCCATTGGCTATCATGTTCTGTTCAAAACAAAGAAAATACGGGGAAAACCCTGTACTCCTATGAATCCTTATCTTAGAGATGAGCTTATCGCATCGATATTTAAGTCCCAATTCGTGTGGTCCGATCCGATATAAGCTCTGATCGCGGCTAGAACCGACCTATTTACACGCTCGATTGCATTCGCTTGCGGCGAATATATCTCTTTAATTCCGAACTTGGTTAGAAATGCTCTGAAATAACCTGATCTAAATTGTGATCCGTTATCAGTCAGTATGGATTCTGGAGTACTGAAGGTGTAAAATATGTGCTTCTCGAGATACTCACAAATCCTTTCAGATGTAAACTTCCGAAGTGGCTGCAAGAAATGGAATTTGGTGCAGTGGTCCACTACTATCAAAAGTCCTATGTTGACTTTCTTTGACCTTGGACATGGACCGAGAAGATCCATGTATAGTCGCTGAAATGGACGATCAGATGTAACGGGTTTACCCATAGGTGGTCTAAGAACTTTGTTAAGGCTCTTCGTTGACTTACAAACGCTACAATCTGAGACATAATTACGAATTTGAGTAACCATTCCTGGCCAGAATAGATGACGTCTGATCTTTTCGATCATCTTGTTCATGCCAATGTGAGCAGCATCGGGTGAATCGTGTGCTCGCACTAGTACTTGGTCGATGAGATTCATCGGAATCCAAAGCTTCCATGATTCTACGTCCTGCAACACTTCTCCCTTAGCTGGTTCAGTTCTCTTATACACATTTTCAGACCCCTTTCGATGTTTAATCGTAAACGAAAATCCTTTCAGACGAATGGCCCATCTGGCTAGACGTCCTGATAAATCCTTCTGTCGCATTAGCCATTGAAGTGAAGCATGATCGGTAATCACACAGAAATCTTGCCCTTCAATGTATGCCCTGAACTTATTGATGCCCTTTATTACAGCTAAGCACTCTAACTCGGTAACCGAATAGTTTCGCTGCGCTTTAGACAGTTTTTCAGACATATATGCTATCGGTAGTTCGACTCCCTCCTCATTTTCTTGAACTAAGACACAACCGAAACCATACAAACTTGCATCGCAAAGCAGTATAAACGGTTTCTTGAAATCTGGCGTTCTCAAAACTGGAGATGAGATTAACTTGGACTTGAGTTGACTAAATGCATCCTCTGCTTCTTGAGTCCATGTAAGAACTTTGTTCTTCTTAAGCAAATCTGTCAGCGGTACGGCTATTGCGGCATAGTTGTCCACAAAACGTCGGTACCACCCGGCTAATCCAAGAAATCTGCGCAACTGTTTGACCGTAGTGGGTACAGGAAAATTTTCGATCGCGGTTACTTTCTCTGGATCGACTTTCAACTCACCATGACCAACAAGAAAACCTAAATATTTGATTTCGGTCATGCAGAACTTTGATTTGGCTATGTTTATCGTTAATTTCGCGTCACGGAGATAACTTGCTATTTCTTCTAATAGTTTCATACGGGATTCGAAATCATCAGAAAGCACTAAGAGATCGTCTAAGTAAACAAATACTCTCGTACGCAATTTCGCTGGGATAACCAAATCCATCAATCTACACAAAGTGTGGGCAGCATTACAGAGACCAAAAGGCATAACCTTATATTGGTATAACGGCCTGTTCGGTATCGTAAATGCTGTATATTGTCTGGACTTCTCCTCGAGAGGTATTTGCCAAAACGCGTGTTTCATATCAAGGCCGGTGATGAAGCGTGCGGGGTGTAAACGACTAAGTATACCGTCTATGTGCGGTAGTGGATACGCGTCCTTAACTGTCAGCTTATTCACTTCCCTAGAATCTAGACATAAGGGAACTTTAGGTCCTTTCCTCACGAGAACACAGTTGCTGCTCCATGGACTTTTGGATTCTTCTATTACGCCTAGCGCTAGCATATTCTCCAATTCGGAAAACATGAGGTCCTCTTTCGCTGGCGAGATTGGCCAATGACGCTGCTTAACTGGCTTCGCCTCTGCTACATGTTCCATCAAAGTAGTCTTGCTTTTTGCTGTGCTGACAGCACGTGAATTTCCGGTTTTTCAGTAGCTTCGTCTTCTCGACCTACGTCTAACTCTGCTATTTTTCGTCCATAATCTTACTGAGTAATCCAAACTCGCGCCAGAAGTCAATGCCAAGATAAACATCTTGATCAAGCTCCGGAATTACAAAAAAACTGTATCGGTTTCTTAAATTCCCGATAGGTAATTTCTAACTCGAGTCTTCCGACTACTGTACATTTCACGTTGTTTGCTGTTCGAATTCTGCCTGAGCATTTACGCATTCTAGGATGGTGTTTTAGCTCCTTGGCTGCTGTTCCACCTGAATCCAATAAGGCTAGGTATTTATGCTCGTCAATGTTGATATCTGTATAAATACGATTATCAGACTTCGTAAAGATTCGTAAAGAGACTTTTTTCCAAAAACTTTGCAGACGCTTGGTGGATCGTCTGGTTTTGCAAATACAGGAGCAAGAACTGACTTCTCCGAAGATTCGCTGTCTTGTGGCTGCGTAATTCGCTGCTCTAATATGATATGGCTGGTGGTAATTGGCATTAATTGTTTTAGATCCGTCCGGTTTGTCATTTGACTCGTCTGGGTTTATTTTTACTAAAGGTTCTGTCAGTGTACTACTCTCAGAATCTGCCTCGGATGCGACGTGTGGCAAGATTTGACCGCCGCATCCATCGGATAGTTTTCCGAAGGGTTGCACTTTTGACACCTGGGCTTGAACGTATCCTTTGCTCCGCACCCGTAGAAAAAGATTGTGCGAACTTCGAGACAATCATCAAAACGATGTCCAAGTTTGTCGCAATTCCAACACTTAAGTTGCTTTCGTTGCATGGCTGCAACTTCAGCTGATTCGTTGTCATCATACTCCTGTTCTATTTGAGATCCAAAAGATCGTTGCTGAAAACCACCTCTGACTGGTTGAGCTTTCATTTGCCTACAAAATTGTTCGTGTGTACGGACTTCATCCCTGAGATGAGTTAACGAGTCTATACGCAAATGCATAAGTTCATATCGTAGAGAAGGTTTTGATTGTCGTATAAGAAGCCTTACCAATGATTCTTCTGAGATCGGAGTGCTCAAGCGAGGCACAAGCTTCTCTACTTGGAATTGGTAGTCTTCAAAAGGATCTCTTTCAGCTTGACGCCTACTCCCAAATGTCCATGTCCGAGTCACTCTCCTTGAACTTATTCCGAAATTCTCTGCAAAATAGTATCCAGTTAAACTGAGGAAACGAACGGTGGAATTTCCAGTACCATTCGCTCGCTTTGCCAACGAAAAATAAATGAAGATGGTCACACAGAAGCTTATGATTCCCATTTAAATTTTGCCGTGCTAATGCCTGTATGCGATAAAGGAACTCTTCGGTCTGTAACCCGTCCTTAGATCCATCAAACTTGATGTGCCAGCTCTGAATGATGCTCGGCACCTTTTCTGGCTGAACTATAGAACTTGATCTATCGACGCGCTGAGTGTTTAGATGAATATCATGGTAAACCGTTTCTGCTGAATGAACTTCCCTTGGTTGATCTCGTCTATCGTGCATTCTCCTATTCGGAGTTTGAGCAGAACCTCCAATCTGTAGGTTCGCTACTTGCGCTCGAATAAACTCTGAAAGTTCTTGCCTAATGATTTGTTGTTATATCCTCTAAATTGTCTGCCCTAGAAATTTCTCTTACAGAATCTGTGTCAAGACTTTGCTCGAGGTGGTTCGCTGGATTATTGCGACCTGACCTCAGCGTCATTCCTGTTCGTTGTCCCCTACCTCGGCGTTGACCTGTATTCCTGCCTCTTCTTCCGCATAGAGCAGCCTCTGTTCGTATGTTCAATCGAGTCGCTGCAAGCCGGTAAATAGTTGTTGAGAGTATTAGTTCCTCCTACTCTTCGATCAGCAGCCGATAATTCCGCTAAAAGATTGTTGTTCGATAAAGACAATTGTTGTGCCGTGCATTCTCGATTGCACATTGGACATCCATTGGAATCAATCATATGATCCCTGATACACTGATGGTGGAATGTATGACCACAAGGAGTAGTTCCTGTTAAATCGCTTGCGCTCAATGGTTGCGTACAAATTGCACAAGATGTAATTTCGCCGCCTGCTGCGGCAGACAAATCGACGTTGCTGTGACGTACTGACATATCGCTAAATATTTTGGTTTAATAGTTTCGTGATTGATCTTATAATGACTGCATGCTCGCTATGTGAATTAAACTCCTTATGCTTCTTGATATCTTACAAAAAGTCGAATTTCAAAGCAAAATTAATCAAAAATGGTTTGAGTGCTTGCTTCCCGAGTTACTTTATCTGGACCGGTCAAAGATCGAAGTACCTCCAATACTTTGCAATTCCATTGAACAGACTCCCGTAGTCTAAAAGCAAGTTTAAAGAACATTCATGGAAATGAGAAATGAAATGAACTGTCGGTTCTGGTCGACTATTCCGCAGATTACTCGAAATACAATCACAATTCCTAGAGACCTAATTCAAATTTATCCAAATCCGCAAACAAATTCTACTTATTGTTAATTTCAATCCTTCCAAGATTACATGAATACTTCAAACTGAGTGGTCGACCTAATCCGTAGATTACTCGAATCAAGATCGCAATTCCGGCCTCGAATTCTTAGTGGTCATTACATAAACTGAAAAAAACATGAAACTAAACTTCATCAGACACTAATACAATTACTGATAACTACTAGAGCAAAATCGTGGAGCTGAGTTTCATCCTAGTATCCTGCGCTTGGAAATCTGGCGATCTCTAGTCGGTTTCGGTGTCTAGAAGTCTCACTGTTGCCTCCCTCAAGTTGGTTGTAGCATCACCTTACGATCGGAGTGGCCTTTTCTTTTTTATGCAACCAAACAATCGGTCATCGGCTCCACGTTGGACGCCATTTTCTTTATATATGTAGTAGCCAGCCAGCTAGTCGGTTTCCCGTCAGGGTTCCCTGGCCTGTGTTCACCGGGCTAAGAGTAACCTAGCGTATAAGGAGATTCGGTTTCGTGCACTTCTAGCATTGCTCTTTGCTAAGCTCGTCGGATTGTCGTGGGTTTTTCCTCATCTTCCCTATATACACACTGCACTACGCAAAAGAAAACTTTTAAGTGCACTAACTGTAATCTACAGTTCAAAACAACAAGGATACAATCGGATTCTAATATACGCGGACAGACCAGTAAGCTAATCAAGAGAACATCAGGAGCAAGGGGTGGCCCGATGTTATTTGCCATCCCTTTCTGTACCCTCCCTGCCATGATAACTCGAGAGATTACGTTTGCGGTTATCCCTTAACCAAAGTTTATTATTATATTATAATTCACATTGCGACAGCATCAAGATCTGTTCACGAAAACTAATTTAAATTACTCCAACATATTGGAAAAAAATCGATAAATCAAAACAAAAAAAAATTGCATAAATTCAATCATATTGGCCAAATGCCCAAAACAATAACAAAACGTTATCAAATCGCATTATCTTATCGCATACAAAATCTTATCTGTTCCAAAAATTCTTATTGTTAATTACTGTGTATTTAACTCCTAATCATAATGCTACAAAAACTACTTTATTCGAATTGTAGAAAAATATTTAAATGTCGCTCGACTATTTATATGGCGTTTCGCTTTCTTTTTTTCCTATTTTCTTTTCTCAAAAATAGATTATATTTGTAAAGTTAGAAATCAATATGTTTTTATAATGAATATATAATATGTTTTATACTCATAAATCCGGTGAAGCAGGTTCGGTGGGCCCATCGAAGACGCTATGCTAGATTTAATCAAAAAGGTTGTTAACTTCTAACCAAAAATTATTTTTGTGTTGTTCAATCAAACGCTTCTGACTTTTACATTACTTAAATACAAAAAAATATGCTGCATGAGCAACTATCAAAGAATTAAAATTTACAAATTTAGCACTGTGGCTTCAATCCCTAAACAAACAAAAAATTATCTGCAACACACGTCCAAATCGATTGGCTGCAGCTCTGCATATGGCGATACCTCCTGCAGCATTCTCCTCCAAGTATCCTGATCAATTCACCGCATACGAAGGGTTTGGCGTCTTCGCATGCCAGACGGCAGGTCTGTTCTCCTTATCTCATCCCGCTCTGGGATATGGTGCCGCACGTGGCACGTGCGCACAAGGTGTAGGCTAGCGTCGCCTCACCCGTCTCTTCCTTTTGATTACGGCAGTAAAACCAACGGTCGCTCGATGGATGGGATGGATCGGCTGATTGGAAATGGCAGGTGGGATTAAGGTTAAATCCGAACCTCCATGTGGCTCACGGTTGTCGCGGCCGAAGTGTCTCTCAAAGTATAAGGTTATATCCGATTGGTGTTGGGCGTGCTCACGCGCACATCGATTCCAACCTCACCATGTGGCAATCAGCACGCGGCACGTCCAAAATATACGTTGCCTAAAGCCTGGAGAATTTTGTCTTGACTCACAATGTTTTACTAGAACTACTTTACGACGCTTTTCAACATTTTCCATAGTTTTTCCGTATACGGCATTATTCATTAACTTATTACAATTTTTTTCGAAGTCATTTCGCGCTAATTTTCTTTGATTAGTATTTAAATCAATATAGGGTTTTAACCAGCATGATTTTGTAAATTCTTGAGCTGCAGAATTCGAAGAAGCCGTTTCTCCTGACTTTGCAGTTGAAGAAGAAACAAAAGATTGGTATACATATTTTCTTATTCTTTATTCCTTAGAGCGAGACAAATATCGATACTTCAAGATCTCTTTCTAATACCTATTCAAGCCTGCATTGTAACAGACAGAAATATACAGGGTACTGTATTTTCTACATAAATGACAAAATCCTATGAATTTTTCGCAAAATCAAACCATGCTGTAAACAAAGCTCAAGCTGTTTTATATGAATTTATGTACCCACTTTTGTTAGTTAAGTCTGCTATCAGTTTGGCCTGCTTGCCTCCTGGGGGAACTTTATTTTCAGGACAAAAAGTCAAATAATTACGAGAGTCATGTTGATTAGGAGGGTATTCCAGGTCAACTTCTTACATATATCCTACATCACCATCAGATAATATATTTTTATAGTCAAATAATACGATTTCTTCCATAGTTAAAAATTTAAACCCTGAAATTGGTAAGGGCTGACTCATAGCCCATCCATATAAATTATTTACGTCAATGTAACTTAAGAAATTATTTCGTTTGCTAGGATCAAAGTTATTTAAGTACTTATTATTTGCTATGGAAATTCTCTGACTGCATTGAGTTAAGCCCCCTCTTACAGCTCTTTTTATAAAGTTATACATATCACTATCACTTATTAATTCTAAGTGTACGTTGGTGAACTTTAACATTCCGTCCCATGATATTGAGGGAGCAGTTACATAGTTTATTGGGTCTAACTTAGTAATCCCTTATAGTATTACAATTAAATGTGTCCCAAACTTTCTGTGCAAAACTATAATCTGCAACACTACAATTTTCATCGCTAAGAGAATTATAAAAACTTTTAATGCTGGGAAGCTGGGCTTCGTTAAACTTTTCAAATCAATTCAAGTAATCATAAGGAAATACCCTTCCTACGCATTTGTCTGAATTTCTCTCCATGAAATTTTGTTGCGAGAATTTTAAAATCCCTATCGTCCATATAGCTTGATAATTTTTCCAAGCTAGAATTTAGAAACCGTACTGAATCTATATACCTAATTTTATATCTATTTAATGCATTTAGTTTTATAGTTTGTGTAAGAGCTATGTATAATTCTTTATTACAAGGAATAGGGTTTAAATCTCCTTCCAGTTCTGAGATAAATTATGAAAAACTACAGGAAAAAATGGATCGCTTAATTTATATTTATATATATTATATTTATATTTGTCCAGGTCGCCATCGTTGATTACCTTTTCACAAGCACAGCGACTTCCTTCTTGGTCAAAGTCATCGATTGGATCTGTACTGGGATTTTTTGCTGTGGCCCAATATTTGTAAAATAAACTCAAAGTCCTTTCTTTGAGAGTTTTACAAAATTGCTTAATGCAATCTTCACCTGTAATTTTATAAAATTTTAATTATTTCAAATTTATTTACTTACTTTTTTTAATTTACCTTCGTCCATAACTCATTTAGAGATGGATTATATTTGTGTGCAATGTAGAAGGATACTGCACACGCTGAATGTTTTTGCACCTTTGTTGTTGCCGAAGTAGTCGGATTATATAAGCAGATCTCATAGTTTTCAAGGACCGCCTCTATGTATGCATATATAACTACTGGAGTTGAGAGCTTCTTATGATATCCTTTGAAAGAAGTGGTCGTATTCGGTTCAGGATAGTACAAAGCCACTTTTCCACATTCAAGCTTATTGTGGGTAGTGTTCGTTGTATACAACTGCAGGCAGTTATCACAAAAATATTTTCCTGAGTGCGATTTTGAATGCTGTGAGCCGCATAATCTTTTGATGCACGTAATATAGGCATAGTGCATATTTTGACGGTTATTAATTCCTAATATATTTACGTGGTTTGGTAGGATCTCTTGAGTTTTAACTGTGGGTCCCACAATTTTTTACCGTCATTATCAATTTCATACACATTGATGCTAAAATCTTTATTAGCTAGAAATCTTGTTAGCTAGAAATGCTAAAATTGCCCACTTAAAACAAAATACGTCTGTGTTTTGAATATTTATTATCGCATTTCGCGATCTTATGCTATTCGGAGCTGGTATGAAACCGCTTGCAGGAATGTTTTCTAGTTTAACTAAAGTGGCTTCAAACTAATTAAAGTTCTTGATAGCCCAACCAGAATCCTTTTCCTGAAACTCACTGCTCGATGTTATTAGAGATTCTATTGCGGCATTTAATTCTACAGTAATATTTTCAACTTGATATACCGATCTATACGCCGTTCCAAAGAGTTTCCTGGTTTCAACGGTTTCTCCGTCATCTATTTGTTTCATATAAGTCCCGTACACTCTTAAAGAGAATTTGATTGCTCTATATTCTGACATGCAATCCTCAATTATTTTAAGTAGATTGATTGACAAAATTGATAAAAATCATTTAAGTCAATTACATTTTCGTTGGGACATTTAATTCTATATGTTTTTACAGGAAACTTGGAGTTACTCACAATTTGTGAAATATTTTTATAATTTACATCTTCTCGGATCGAAGCATTCTTATGGCAATCAGTTAGCATATGCTGACTCAAGATACTGGATACCACAAGTATGGCATAAAATTTCTCTTTTTTGCTCTTGTGTATTTCCCGAAATGTTAAGCTTTTTTGTAGGACTATTTGGTTCCTTACCCTCATCCATTCTTTTCCGCTTGAGGGCATTTGCTGATGTTGAGGGAATTTCGTCTCGAACAATAGCTGGTTTCTGTTGTTTTCCTTTATCCTTCTTGTTCATTAAAATGCTGAATGCATTTTGCGGTCCCTCACAATTCTTATAGTCTTATAGATCAAATTTATAGTCGTGAACTATACGGTAGCACAAGTCACATCTTATTTTAGAACTTGCTATTAAAACCTCGAAGGCATTCCGAGGTTTGGAACACTTGGCATAGTGATCACTAAACTCACACATCTTCACAACCATAGCACACAAATCACATGCAATTTTAGACTCCATTTTTGATTTAAAGTTGTAATGTATTTGTATGTATATATACTATTTGTAAAAATTGTTTATAATTTTTAAAAACCGACGAAAATGATGAAGATAATCACAATGAAGCACCGAGACTTTTAATGTTGTTCTGAGGCCTTTGAGTAACTGATTCTGAGCAATTTGAGTGGTGTCATTTATATAGTCTCTAGACTATGTTCACCTAATGTTACCAATAGGGAGTGCATACAGGTATGTTTTACTCCTAGAACCAATCGTATTGGTTTTGAGTATACATAGGAGCCCCGGACCCCAGTCACATGGTATTGAATGATAAGGAAGACAAGGATGGAGAACCAATTAACGGATGATGATAATGAGGCCTGAGAGTTCAGTGAAAGTAAATATCGGTGTGTGCGGAAGACTGGTCAGGAAAATGACAAGTGTAATAAATATTCCATTTAATGGTTTCTACGGACAGCAGTTCGTGCACAATCTCCGTGTAAGAAAGATTTTCCATTTCTATGTTCACTTGATAGGAACGATGCCCAATGGTTCCACGAATGTAAGTACAGGTGTGTGGGAAATAACGGTCAGGCTTAAAAGGAATCAGAAACGGTGATGCACAATCGTTATGAAATAAACATTTTACCTTAATATATATATTTACTTGTAACCACGTTGTCATCACTTGCATTCGATCGTGAACCAATTTAAAATTTCTAGCCTTAAGTTGAAAGTAGCTAGAACATAGGGCATAGGCTGATTATAATACAACAGTTTTACATTTAGCTGACTTGATTTAAAAATTTTAAATACTTGTATGTACGGATACTCGGTATGTATGTGTGCGCCTGAGTCAGGTATTCTATAAGATCCTCCCTCCATTGGTTTTCTAGAAGACGTGACCCTTTGCTATCTCTTGGATGAGTCCACCTGAGAACTCACCCCTACCCTCAAGTGTGCGCTCAGGTCTGCTTGTGCGTGGAGGTGCGAACTCACCCCAACCCTCATGTGTGTGCTGATATCTGCTTGTGCGCGGAGGTGTGAAAATTTATTTTTAAGCGTTTTAATGAAAAGTTGCAGTTTTTAACTTACAATCGTATAAAGCATACCAATGGAAAGGGCTTCAAAAATGCTTTCCAATGACACCAATGACGGATACCGAGTATCCGTGCATACAAGTATTTAAAATTTTTAAATCAAGTCAGCTAAATGTAAAATTGATGTATTATAATCAGCCTATGGCCTATGTTCTAGCTACTTATGTTGTCTTGTTTTTCACAAGCTACATCATCAAATATCATAATAGAATTATTTTTTGCTTTACTGGGGTCTAATACACCATCGTTATGAGAGAAAGTATGATATCCCATAGGTTTTATTAATTTAATAGGTTTTAATAGGCTTTATTAATTTTTCCAAGTACTCATATTTAGGTTGATATAAACTCGTAGAAAACACATAAATATTCTCGAATTTCAGTCCGTTTGGACTCTCCATGAAACTGAGCATAATGTTGGGTTTACCACAATTTGAAGGTCCAACGATAAGAGCTCTTATTGTATTAGGTAAGAGAGAACTATGTCGTGGGGGTTGTTTTTTCTCGTTTTCATCGTTGATATTTCTAACGATCATTTTTTGTTTTTGACTTATTAAACGCATTCTTAGACCTTATGTTCCTTATTCGATGAGAAATCTTTGATGATTAAACATCAATATAATGGGAAAGCGTTTTTATAATTAATCCATTAGTGTTTTTAATTGTAAACGAGGTGGTGGTCTTGTCAACAACTTAAATAATACATTACCGTTTGCAGCCCATATACCAGGATATAAATTTTGTGGGCCGGGTACACAGCTAGAAAAGCGTTTGAAACGAGGTGATCAAGGAATAAATAAACTGGATGAGGGTTGTAAAGAACACGATATAGCATAAAAACTTGAACGTCGAATTGCAGATTCTATATTAGTTGATAAAGCTTGATCATATTTTGTAACCAACATTATGAAAACAAAGAAAAAAAGAATATTAAAAACCAAAAATATTTTAAGGGAAGATGACGAGGAAAAAAAAAGATGACGAATTAGTCGACTGTTATTAAGGCTGCTAATAGAACATTAAAAATACAAAAGCCATTGGACAATCTGTTCAATCGACAATGGGTTCAAAGAAAAACGTGAAAGTAACAAGAATAATTAATGTACCCAAAATTGGTGGTTTTTTACCAATCGTACCTATTTGGACTGCTATAGTTTAGCTAGTAGTTTAGCTCGGTAGTTTAGCTAGTGGCAGTGCAGCCATTGCAAAAACAATAAATAATGCTAGAATGGAGCCTCATGTCGATACAACGCCAGTACAGTATGTAGAATTAATTATGATCGAAAATTTATGGGAAATATTGGACATCTCTGTAAGGAAGAGGAATGGAGAGAATGTCCAAAAATCCCAGTGGAATCCACTAAAAAGTTCGATTCTTCCATGTGAAATGATCTCAAAGCTGTCCTGAACCAGAAAATATAACATACAAAATATTAGCTGTTAAATTACAAATAATAAGTTAAGTAGAATCTGCGTCCGCCTGTCCGTATGGGAGCTATAAGAGGTCCATACGCAGCGCAAGTTTATTTCGCATCCTGCCACGCCCACTCTAATGCCCACAAATCACGAAAAACCAAAAATGCGAAAATCTCGAGAACTATACGAGCTAGAAAGTTGTGCTTTAGAATATGTATTTAAGAGATGCTACTGTAACTTGGACACGAGTTCATTCGGCCACGCCCATTCTGACGCCCACAAACCGCGGAAAACTTTGGCGTCTATATCATTCTTACGAATGCTTTCGTTTGACCCTATATAACTTATTTCTGTCAATCTCTATCGATTTACCAAAGAACTTTCAAATTAACATTGTTTCGCTATTTATGAAGAAATTTAGGTTATAAGGCCTCATATGACGTCACTATCAGTTACTCAACATGCTTTCTCCGACAATCGGTCACCGATTCCTTTAGGAATTTAAGCTAGCACAATGAATATTTTAAAATTGTGTTAAACAGTAACGGGTATCTTATAGTCGAGGCACTCGACTATAGCGTATCTTCTTGTTTTCATTAACTTCAGGAAATAAACCCTTACAAAATATGTATACCCTTTTGCTGTTTTGCCATTTCAGAATTCGAGAAAACAATAAGCGAAAAAGCCGACGACGAGATGCGGTGCAATTCGTTTATCTACTAGACATATACATAAGTATGTATATGTATGTATATGTATATATTTCATTGGATTCCTACGTTGGTATGGGCATGCAATATCTTTGACTCGTTGCACTATGGGACAAAACAGAGTTTTGTGCGTCGACAGCAAAATACCCTAAAGTACATATATACGTACCGGGGAAGCAAGATTTTGGGCGAATTAAAGCAGCGAATTCTGCGTACCCTGCAGTTTTTAAAATGACTTTTCTTCTTGTCCCAGCACAATGCATATTCATTACTATAATAAACCGGCATCATTTAGCTGCGACAAACACTTTAATATTTGTATAATAATAATTACACGAATTTAATAATAATACATGAATGCATTTTCCATTTAATGGTTTTTGCTGTTTAATTATCATTTTAATTAACTTCAGGAAATAAACCCTTGCAAAATATATATACCCTTTTGCTGTTAAAAAGGGTATACAGTTCTCAAAAAAATGAGACATGTTTTTGTGGCCATTTCAGAATTCGAGAAAACAATAAGCGAAAAAGCCGATGACGAGACCCGGTTCAATTCGTTTACCTACTAGAGATATATGTATGTGTATGTGTGTATATTTCATTGGATTCCTACGTTGGTATGGGCATGCAATATCTTTGACTCGTTGCACTATGGGACAAATTAGAGTTTTGTGCGTCGACAGCAAAATACCCTAAAGTACATATATACGTACCGGGGAAGCAAGATTTTGGGCGAATTAAAGCAGCGAATTCTGCGTACCCTGCAGTTTTTAAAATGACTTTTCTTCTTGTCCCAGCACAATGCATATTCATTACTATAATAAACCGGCATCATTTAGCTGCGACAAACACTTTAATATTTGTATAATAATAATTACACGAATTTAATAATAATACATGAATGCATTTTCCATTTAATGGTTTTTGCTGTTTAATTATCATTTTAATTAACTTCAGGAAATAAACCCTTGCAAAATATGTATACCCTTTTGCTGTTAAAAAGGGTATATAGTTCTCAAAAAAATGAGACATGTTCTTGTTGCCATTTCAGAATTCGAGAAAACAATATGCGAAAAAGCCGACGACGAGACGCGGTGCAATTCGTTTCTCTACTAGACATATATGTATGTGTATGCATGTTTTTTTTTTATTTATTTATCTAAGGCTAACAATTAGTTAAAACTAAGAGCTAACAAATGGCTAGGAGCTCGGCTTAAGTTAGAATATGGCTGGTGAATTTTTGGCTTATGAGTATATACAAGCTATGGATTACTATTTACATTTTATTTACAAAAACTTTGATTTAGTTTGATTTGGGAGGTGATATGGGAGTTGTTTAGGAATTTGAGGATGTTTAAAGAGTTTGTATCTGTGGGGTTAGCTATGGTGCTGATTGGATCTGGATTATTAAAGAATAAGGATCTTTGCGTGGAGAGGGAGGGGCAGGAGCAAATAATATGGTGGATGTCAATCTGGGAGATGTTGCATAATGGGCACACGTTGTTCCTAGTTCTGTCGAGGTAGTGCGCGTTTGTTAAGAATGAGTGTCCTAGTCTGAGGCGGGTGATGATGATTTGTTCTATTCTGTTTAGGAGGGAGTTTTTGAGGGGCTGGGTAAACGTTGATAACTTCAGTATTTCTTGATACCAAACGGAGGTACGCAGTTGTGTTTGTTTTGCATGTAGGAGAGATTTTAAGAAATGGGATGTATCACTGGGGCTTAGGTTAGGGGTGTAGGTTAAGGGGAATTTGGCAGCGTGTTTTGCTGCAAAGTCAGCTTTTTCGTTACCTGCAATGCCCATGTGACTGGGGATCCAGATTAGTTTGATTTTTGGGAAGTGTTGGGTGATCATATTGCGAGCTAGGGTTGGATAGTGAGAATGGTTATCGTGGTTAAGAATCGCGGTAACTGAGGAAAGGGAGTCTGTACAGATGGCATGCTTGCCTGGCACCTTGGCGCAGATGACTAAGGCTTCCTGGATGGCTATAATCTCGCTCAATAGTACTGAGGAGAAGATAGGTAGGAGGCCTGTTTTTATGGTTTCGCGCTCGGTTGTAATGCTGTAGGTGGTTATACCATTGGCTTTGGAGCCATCTGTGTAGATGAAGTTGTGATTAGGATAGGATGATTTGAGGGAGTGGAAGAGTTGTTGGAAAACGATTGGGGGAGTACTGTTTTTATTATATTTGGAGAGGGAGGTGTCTGTGGCTTTGATGATGTTGAGCATGTTGAATTTTTTGAAGGGTAACTTTTTTATTGGGAGGGTTGGGATAGAATGGGAGTTACAGATTCTTAGGATTAGGTCTATGGTACTGGGATATCTATAGTTTCGTTTTTGGGGTTTTGTGAAAGTTTTTAGGGGGGTGTCCTTAGACAGGGAGAGGGTTTTGGAGAGCTTGCCGGTAAGGAAGTCTCTTTTGTGTTCGATGGTATTGATGCCCGACTCAGCCAGCAAGTTGTTGGTTGGCGTAGAGTGGAATGCACCCAGTGCTGATCTAATTGCGGAGTTAAGGGAAGATTTTAGGCGGTTAAGCTGGGATTTGGGTGCGCTACCGTAAATGGGGAGGCAGAAGTCAATTTTGGTCACTATAAAGGATTTAACTATTTGGACAAGAGTTGCTGTATTAGTGTTGTAATTGAGGGAGGAGAGGTGCTTGACAATGCCAAGTGGTTTTGTGAGGTCAGATTTCAGTTTGTTGATGTGACAGGACCAGTTGTATCTGTGGTTAATAGTAAGGCCTAATATTTTGAGGGTATTGGTGCTCGGGATAATGGTGCCGCCTGAGATTATCTTGGCCTTGCAGTTATGTTTGCGGCAGATGTGGATGACTTGACATTTTTCTACAGAGAGAATGGAGCCCGATTGGAGGCACCATTCGTCAATGCGATTAAAAAGGGATGAGAGGTTGGATGTAGGATTTTTACGCTTGTGGTGTTGAATAAGGAGGTGGAAGTCGTCAGCGTAGGCGCAGAACTTAATTTGTTTAGGGATAGATAGGATGTTGGATAGGGAATTGTAGGCAATTAGGAATAGGATTACGGAGATGGGTGAGCCTTGTGGGATACCATTGTCAAGTGGGAATATGCTTGATAGGCATTTCCCATACTTGACGATGATTTTCCTGTTAGTCATAAAGTTCTTGACGAAGTTGGTGATAAACTTGCACTGTCCCGGGACCTCAAGAATCTTAGTGGTTAATCTCAACTTTGTATCTGTTTTAGTTCCTGAGATCTCAGCGTTCATACGGACGGACGGGCGTACGGACGGACGGACGGACGGACGGACGGACGGACGGACGGACGGACGGACGGACGGACGGACAGACGGTCATGGCTCAATCGACTTCGCTATTGTCCTGATCAAGAATATATATACTTTATAGGGTCGCAAACGCTTCCTTCTATCTGTTACATACTTTTCAACGAATCTAGTATACCCTTTTACTCTACGAGTAACGGGTATAAAAAAAAAAAGATAAAGAAGCTATACTGTCTACACTACATGATGATCCAATACAAGGAGGTCATACAGGCATTACAAAAACCTTGGCCAAGGTCAAAACACATTATTACTGGAAAGGTATGACTCATGATATGACACAGCATATCAGAAATATCAAAAATGCCAGAAATCAAAAATAATAAAACATAATAAGACCCCATTAACCATAACTGAAACACCAGTAAAAGCTTTTGGCAGAATTATAGTGTTTACAATTGGTCCATTACCAAAGTCAGAGCAAGAAAATGAATATGCAGTCATAATTATATGTGACTTGACTAAATATTTAGTAGCTATACCAGTTGCAAACAAAAGGGCAACAACAATAGCAAAAGCAATATTTGAATCTTTTATTCTCAAGTACGGTCCAATGAAGACGTTCATTTCGGACATGGAAGTCAGGAGCTTCCCTCGTGTCGATATAACGCCAGTACAGTATGTAGAATTAATTGTGATCGAAACTTTATGGGAAATATCTCTGTAAGGAAGAGGAAGATTTCGACCAAAAACGATCGGAATACTGTTCCTATGGAAGAATGTCCAAAAATCCCAGTGGAATCCACTAAAAAGTTTGACTCTTCCATGTGAAATCATCTCAAAGCTGTCCTGAACCAGAATATATAACATACAAAATATTAGCTGTTAAATTACAAATAATAAGTTAAGTAGAATCTGCGTCCGCCTGTCCGTATGAACGCTGAGATCTCAGGAGCTATAAGAGGTCCATACGCAGCGGAAGTTTATTTCGCATCCTGCCACGCCCACTCTAATGCCCACAAATCACGAAAAACCAAAAATGCGAAAATCTCGAAAACTATACGAGCTAGAAAGTTGTGCTTTAGAATATGTATTTAAGAGATGCTACTGCAAATTGGACACGAGTTCATTCGGCCCTTGCAAAATATATATACCCTTTTGCTGTTAAAAAGGGTATACAGTTCTCAAAAAAATGAGACATGTTCTTGTTGCCATTTCAGAATTCGAGAAAACAATAAGCGAAAAAGCCGATGACGAGACCCGGTTCAATTCGTTTACCTACTAGAGATATATGTATGTGTATGTGTGTATATTTCATTGGATTCCTACGTTGGTATGGGCATGCAATATCTTTGACTCGTTGCACTATGGGACAAAACACAAATTTAACTGAAATTTAATATTACGAGTAAGACATATGAGATTTTTTATTACGATTTCTGGTATGATGTTAGTAGGGAGGGATAGCTTTATTATACAAAGTGGCATTGCCTCTTTCCCAGACAAAAATTGGAAGAACTTGAATATAACAGACACCTTTAGAACTAGCAATACCAAATCTGGCCGCCATTATCTGCTTACACGTCTTAATCATAATATATGACCTGGCCTTCCCCCGAATCACCATTTATTTCAAAGTTAACTGACATACAAATGCAAATTTAGCACGCGTGCTTTCTGATGTCTTTACATCTGTAATGCTGACATGAACTGTTAAGTATTAAAATGTTGAGTGTGGCGCAGATCAGTTTGTGGTTTCGTTAATAAATTGATATAACATAATAGTTTTTTAATTTGAATACTTTTGTGGTCGCTTATCCCATAGTGTATTGGGTTTAACGTTGACTTCGTTCATCACTTTGATACGTATAGCTGTAGTCATTTGTGTCTTTTATTCCCATTCTCCTTCGATGATGGAGTGTGTGCCGATGCATTTGATAGCTTCCACCAAAGAGCTTAAAGTAAATACGTTGAATATGCATGTGGATGGTGGTAATACCAACTGCTTCTCAACAAAATAACCATGAATAAGCAATAAAATAACAACTTTTTATACCCGTTACTCGTAGAGTAAAAGGGTATACTAGATTCGTTGAAAAGTATGTAACAGATAGAAGGAAGCTTTTGCGACCCTATAAAGTATATATATTCTTGATCAGGATCAATAGCGAAGTCGATTGAGCCATGTCCGTCTGTCCGTCCGTCCGTCCGTCCGTCCGTCCGTCCGCCCGTCCGTCCGTCCGTCCGTCCGTATGAACGCTGAGATCTCAGGAACTATAGCAGATACAAAGCTGAGATTAAGCATGAAGATTCTTGAGGTCCCGGGACAGCGCAAGTTTATTACAGCATCCTGCCACGCCCACTCTAACGCCCACAAATCGCAAAAAACTAAAATTGCTGAAATCTCAGGAACTATTGCAGATAGAAAGTTGAAATTAAGAAAGTATAATCTTTAGATGACAGCGCATCTTATACTGCTACTACTATCCGGCCACACCTACCCATACGCCCACAAGGCTCAAAAGACGGTTTTCGGATTTTCTAGAAAAGCTGATATCTCGGTAACTATAAGAGATAGAAAGTTCGGATTAAGCATGTAGGTTTCCATTATGCTCCCAATGCGAATTGCAGTAGTCGAGAAAATACAAATACAAATATAGACTTCGTTAGCGATTCCGAAGTAGCAAGTGCTTCAGAAAATATAATAAAAAAGAAGATCTACATGATCTAACAATACCAGCGGTAATAATTTTACCAGAGCCATCCGAATCTGAATCAGAGTCCGTAATCAAAAAAACAGTAAACATGGCTATGACACAATTAGAATATCTAAATTTAGCCTCATCGATAATTCCTGAGTTCGATGGAATGGCAGAAAACCTAACGAGTTTCATAGACGGGTTGAGTCTAATTGATTCAATGAAAGGTCCTCATGAAACAGTCCGATCACGCCACGCCCACTCTAACGCCCACAAAACCCAAAAAACCAAAAATGCAAAAATCTCAAAAACTATAAAAGCTACACAATTTTGCTTAGGAACACGTATTTAGGAGATGCCTCTGCATCTTGCCACGAAGTTGCATCCAGCCACGCCCACTCTAACGCCCACAAACCGCGGAAAACTGTTAAGTCTATAATATTATTATGAATGCCTTCGTTTGACCTTGTGTAACTTATTTCTGTTAATATCTATCGATTTACAAAAGATTTTTCAAATCGGAACATTATTTCGCTATTTATGAAGAAATTAAGGTTATAAGGCTCCACATGGGCAGTGACGTCACTATAAGCATACTCAACATACTTCTTCTGACAATAGGTGGCGCCTTGTGAATTTCCACTAGCAAAATTAATATTTTAAAATTGTGTAAAACAGTAACGGGTATCTTATAGTCGCGGCACTCGACTATAGCGTTTCCTTTTGTTTGATCTGGGAATCAGAAGTCAAGCGTGTTAAAATCTAAAGTCGTAAACGTTTGCGAATCCATTCAGCGATCATATTAGTAGGTACTAAACGCTGGTTCTGGCACAGATTTATGGGCTATTAACCTGTCAAATTAATGTAACATGGTTAACATGGTTTTGTACTATGCGCACTTATCGAACCCCTACTGTACTTATATACAGCACAAAGCCATACATAATGTATATCTATGAATACACTGTGACACTTTGTTGCAGTGTTATTGTAAACATCCCAATTCAAGTGCATGTGATCATATGATCACATATATGCGCTATGAACTAAAAGTGCTGTCCACGCGTTTCCTCGCTGGCCGTCGCACTTTTACATACATATCAAAGAGCGCGCATAACACATCCCTTCCGCCAATATATAACAACATATACATATATATGTATACATAATGCAGCCGCTCCGCTGCTGGTTTTACCGGCAACGCAGCTATGCGGCACAAAACAGATATTGTCCAACAATTGGAGCGACACGTAAATGTTGCTCCAAAATAAAGATCACTAAACAAAACCATTGTGTTTTATACTACAAAGAATATTATTAAATATATGGCTTCAATATGTCACCAAGTGGCGACCGTGACAGCGGTCTTGTAAGACCAGGACAGGAGTAACATCAACAACAACAGCGACATCGGAAAAGGAAGCCGGACAACAAGAGAAAAACCACATCTGAGTGAGTAGAGTTGAGTAATGGGCAAGCAGCGCGGTGGTATAAACCACAAAATAAATAAAAGAATATCCAAACTAAAGTGGCTAATATACAAACAATTCCCCTCGCCTGCATGGTCTACAGCCCAGAAGTTACAAGCTGACCTTGACCATCTTATAGAGACCCTACGGGTTAAAAAAGAAGCCTCTCACTCTAACTCTCACTCTAATAACAATCAAATAAAGAATTTATTAAAAAACAAAGCCGCCCACATACCAGCAGTAGTGTCGAAACCACAGAAGAGATGTCCTGTTTACTGCTAGGAACCGCTATTCTCACCACATTGCGTTGCGACGTGCAACCAGAAGAAGCAATAACCTGTGCCAACCCAGCACCGGCAACGCCACGCATATCAAGCTGGCCAAGGAACCGCACTGTCCGCACTACAAAGAGTGCAGGAAACGTCAAATGTTTAATATAGAATATAAATAGAATCGTGCGAAACTCTTTTTGCTCGATAGCAGTGCAGCCCGTCTAGCTGTACAAAAATTAGGTAGGAAACTGTCAAACCAAACATAATCAAAAAAAAAATTCAAATAAAAATGATCAATTAAAATGTAGGTTATGAAAAACAACAGCCTAAGTAAATATCCAGACTCTCAAATAAGTCAAAAAGAATACCCATATAAAAATAAAATTACATTGATAGAAATTAATTATCAAACTGATATGGGGTTAATAGACAGTAAAACAGTGGACTCCACTGCAAATGTCATTAACAAAGTTGAAGTTGAGAATAAAGACATGGGTTTAATAACCACATCGTATCATTATCATCGTAGTAATAATGTGTGCTAATGAATTTTTTTTAAATCTATAAATTGGACAATAAGTGACTAATAAAAAATATTTAAGCCAGGCAACTGACCTGGATAAAATTTAAGAAAATTTTAAAAATATAAAACAGCAACAAACATTGCATAAAACAAAAAGTTAAATATATTTTTGCATTCTAAAAATATATATAAAATTGAATTCAATTTACAATACTAAATTAAGTCTTATCCAATCTTTGTTTGTTCTATCGTTTGACAAAATTTATATCGAAGACTCTATAAGCATGAAATGGAATGGCATCTATTGAATGCCGAATTAGTTTAAATCAAATTAAAATTTGATAAATCATACAAACGCTTAACGCAAAATAAGAATATTACAAACGTGACTATAAGTAAGCACGCAACGATATTAGTTGCCTGTTTCAATTAAGCACGATCATTGATACACGACAACAGAGAAAAACTAAATAATCACCATTGGTCGTATGTATCAAGATTTTTACATAGATTAAAACATAATCTAAATAGTAATAAAACAAAATACTCACTGGATATAACAATACCCTTAATAATAAACACTCCAGCAGTAGTCGAGAAAATACAAATACAAATATAGACTTCGTTAGCGATTCCGAAGTAGCAAGTGCTTCAGAAAATATAATAAAAAAGAAGATCTACATGATCTAACAATACCAGCGGTAATAATTTTACCAGAGCCATCCGAATCTGAATCAGAGTCCGTAATCAAAAAAAACAGTAAACATGGCTATGACACAATTAGAATATCTAAATTTAGCCTCATCGATAATTCCTGAGTTCGATGGAATGGCAGAAAACCTAACGAGTTTCATAGACGGGTTGAGTCTAATTGATTCAATGAAAGGTCCTCATGAAACAGTTGCTATTAGTCTAATAAAGACCATGCAAGAAAGCTGGCACGTTTAGCACCATTGACGAGCCCACATCGAAATTTGTTAATAGTTGCATAGAAGCAACAGGCCACGCTAATAGCGTTCCCTACTTCAGTGGGAAACAAAACAATAATAGAGGTAGCCGTGGAAGCTACCGAGGAAGGGCCAATTACAACAACAACGGCAATCGCCGATACAATAACAATAATAGAGGCAGAGGACAGTACAGAGGAAATTACAGGGGTCGCGTTTACTCAAGTCCCGGCAATGGTAACAATAACCCCTCTAACGTACGTGTAACACAGACCGGTTCGGAAAACTGCCAACCACCTTTAGGTACCCAAAATTAAATAAAAAAGTACACACAATAAACTTTAGTCTGAATATGTTTGTAACCTTTAAGATCACTTCTACAAACAGTACTCTCACATTTCTGCTAACCACAGGAGCAGATATATTACTAATTAAAGAAAACTCAGATGTCTTTAATAACATCGAAAAAGAAAAAAACTGTAAATATTCAAGGCATTGGACATGGCATTTTCACGTCCAATGGCTTAATCCAAATTGAGCTACAGACAGACAGATATATTATTCCACATAATTTCCATTTAGTCCCTAAAGATTTTGCAATACCATGTGATGGAATAATAGGAGGTGACTTCATAAAAACCCTTAATTGCAAACTACACTGTGAACCAGAAAATATTTGGTTCATACTAAGACCAAATAACCTAAAATACCCCATTTATGTTCCAATAAAATTCAGCTCCGGTAATAATTTAATACTATTACCAGCAAGATCTGAAGTTGTCCGAAAGTTAGACATTAACTCAAACGATGATAATGTCTTAATTCCTAACCAAGAAATTACATCTGGTATTTATGCTGCAAATACAGTGGCAAGATCTAATAACGCATTTGTCCGCTTACTGAATACAACCAGTAACGACCAATTAGTCGACATAAATAATAAAAATAAATAACATAAATAACATTAAAAATTATAGAACACCGCATAGTCACCGAGAAGAGATAAGGAAACAAGTAAATAAGCTAATAAAAGACAATATAGTGGAAGAATCTTTATCCGAGTATAATAGCCCTCTTTTATTAGTACCCAAAAAATCACTTCCAGGTTCAGGCGTTATGAAATGGAGATTAGTAATAGACTATCGCCAAATAAATAAAAAATTACTGTCCGATAAATTTCCCCTACCCAGGGTCGACGACATTCTAGATCAACTAGGTAGAGCTAAATACTTTTCAAGCCTTGACCTTATGTCAGGATTTCATAAAATAGAGCTAGAAGAAAGCACAAGATATATAACGTCATTTTCAACAAACAATGGATCATATCGCTTCATGCGTCTGCCAT
The DNA here is from genome assembly GCF_018153835.1 of Drosophila eugracilis. Lineage (NCBI taxonomy): Eukaryota > Metazoa > Arthropoda > Insecta > Diptera > Drosophilidae > Drosophila > Drosophila eugracilis. The sequence goes on along the minus strand of NW_024573892.1, from coordinate 165,321 downwards.
TTGGTTTAAAAATAGCACCAAACTCATTTCAGAGAAACAATAGCATTCTATGGTCTAGAACCATCACAAGCATTCCTATATATGGACGATCTAATCGTCATTGGATGTTCAGAGCAACATATGATCAAAAGCCTAATCAATGTAATTGAACTCTGTAGAAAAAATAACCTCGAATTACATCCACAAAAATTCATTCTTTATGCACGAAGTGACATTTCTTGGTCACAAGTGCACAGATAAAGGAATACTTTCAGATGACAAAAATTATGATGTCATCATGAATTATCCCGTTTCGCACGATGCGGACAGTGCAAGACGATTCGTTGCATAAAAAGCTTCGCCGACTTTTTTTTATGATAAAGAATGTCCCATTTTTATGGACAGTCAAATGCCAAAAGGCATTCCTGTATTTAAACAAGAGGAAACAATTTTAAAATATTCATTTTGCTAGTAGAAATTACCCAAGCGCCACCTATTGTCGGAGAAAGCATGTCGAGTAACTGAAAGTGTCTTCACTGCCCATGTGAGGCCTTATAACCTAAATTTCTTTATAAATAGCGAAATAATCTTCCAATTTGAAAAATCTTTGGTAAATCGATAGATATTAACAGAAATAAGTTATACAACATCAAAAGAAGGCATTCATAATATTATTATAGACGCCACAGTGTTCCGCGGTTTGTAGGCGTTAGAGTGGGCGTGGCCGGATAAAAAACCGTGGAAAGTTGCAGTGGCATCCATAAAATACGTATTCTTAAGCCTAACTTTCTAGCTCTTTTAGTTCCCGAGATTTTTGCATTTTTGGTTTTTTGGGTTTTGTGGGCGTTAGAGTGGGCGCGGATAGATGGAAAAAACAATTCGAGTTTGGGGCATCATAAAAATCCGAAATTCCTATCACTTATAGTTACCGAGATATCAGGTTTTCTTGAAAATGCGAAAACCGTCTTTTGAGCTTGGTGGGCGTATGGGTGGAAGTGGCCAGATAATAGTACCACTAAAAGATGCGCTGACATCCAAGTTTATTCATACTGAATTTAAACTTTCTAACTCTAATAGTTCCCGAGATTTTAGCGACGGCAGGATGCTGAAATAAACTTGCGCTGTCCCGGGACCTCAAGAATCTTCATGCTTAATCTCATCTTTGTATCTGCTATAGTTCCTGAGATCTCAGCGTTCATACGGACGGACGGACGGACGGACGGACATGGCTCAATCGACCTCGCTATTGATCCTGATCGAGAATATATATACTTTATAGGGTCGGAAACTCTTCCTTCTATCTGTTACATACTTTTCAACAATCTTCGTGGTTAATCTCAACTTTGAATCTGTTATAGTTCCTGAGATCTCAACGTTCATACGGACGGACGGACGGATGGACGGGCGGACGGAGGGACGGACGGACGGACAGACGGACATGGCTCAATCGACTTCGCTATTGATCCTGATCAAGAATATATATACTTTATATGGTCGCAAACGCTTCCTTCTATCTGTTACATACTTTTCAACGAATCTAGTATACCCTTTTACTCTACGAGTAACGGGTATAAAAAAAAAAAGATAAAGAAGCTATACTGTCTACACTACATGATGATCCAATACAAGGAGGTCATACAGGCATTACAAAAACCTTGGCCAAGGTCAAAACACATTATTACTGGAAAGGTATGACTCATGATATGACACAGCATATCAGAAATATCAAAAATGCCAGAAATCAAAAATAATAAAACATAATAAGACCCCATTAACCATAACTGAAACACCAGTAAAAGCTTTTGGCAGAATTATAGTGTTTACAATTGGTCCATTACCAAAGTCAGAGCAAGAAAATGAATATGCAGTCATAATTATATGTGACTTGACTAAATATTTAGTAGCTATACCAGTTGCAAACAAAAGGGCAACAACAATAGCAAAAGCAATATTTGAATCTTTTATTCTCAAGTACGGTCCAATGAAGACGTTCATTTCGGACATGGAAGTCAGGGAGCTTCCCTCGTGTCGATATAACGCCAGTACAGTATGTAGAATTAATTGTGATCGAAACTTTATGGGAAATATCTCTGTAAGGAAGAGGAAGATTTCGACCAAAAACGATCGGAATACTGTTCCTATGGAAGAATGTCCAAAAATCCCAGTGGAATCCACTAAAAAGTTTGACTCTTCCATGTGAAATCATCTCAAAGCTGTCCTGAACCAGAATATATAACATACAAAATATTAGCTGTTAAATTACAAATAATAAGTTAAGTAGAATCTGCGTCCGCCTGTCCGTATGAACGCTGAGATCTCAGGAGCTATAAGAGGTCCATACGCAGCGCAAGTTTATTTCGCATCCTGCCACGCCCACTCTAATGCCCACAAATCACGAAAAACCAAAAATGCGAAAATCTCGAAAACTATACGAGCTAGAAAGTTGTGCTTTAGAATATGTATTTAAGAGATGCTACTGCAAATTGGACACGAGCTCATTCGGCCCTTACAAAATATGTATACGCTTTTGCTGTTAAAAAGGGTATACAGTTCTCAAAAAAATGAGACATGTTCATGTGGCCATTTCAGAATTCGAGAAAACAATAAGCGAAAAAGCCGACGACGAGACGCGGTGCAATTCGTTTATCTTCTAGACATATAGGTATGTGTATATATACATATACGTATATATTTCATTGGATTCCTACGTTGGTATGGGCATGCAATATCTTTGACTCGTTGCACTATGGGACAAAACAGAGTTTTGTGCGTCGACAGCAAATTACCCTAAACTACATATATACTTACCGGGGAAGCAAGATTTTGGGAAAATGAAAGCAGCGAATTCTGCGTACCCTGCAGTTTTTAAAATGACTTTTCTTCTTGTCCCAGCACAATGCATATTCATTACTATAATAAACCGGCATCATTTAGCTGCGACAAACACTTTAATAATTGTATAATAATAATTACACGAATTTAATAATAATACATGAATGCATTTTCCATTTAATGGTTTTTGCTGTTTAATTATCATTTTAATTAACTTCAGGAAATAAACCCTTGCAAAATATATATACCCTTTTGCTGTTAAAAAGGGTATACAGTTCTCAAAAAAATGAGACATGTTTTTGTGGCCATTTCAGAATTCGAGAAAACAATAAGCGAAAAGGCCGATGACGAGACGCGGTGCAATTCGTTTATCTACAAGACATATAGGTATGTGTATGTATGTATACGTATATATTTCATTGGATTCCTACGTTGGTATGGGCATGCAATATCTTTGACTCGTTGCACTATGGGACAAAACACAAATTTAACTGAAATTTAATATTACGAGTAAGACATATGAGATTTTTTATTACGATTTCTGGTATGATGTTAGTAGGGAGGGATAGCTTTATTATACAAAGTGGCATTGCCTCTTTCCCAGACAAAAATTGGAAGAACTTGAATATAACAGACACCTTTAGAACTAGCAATACCAAATCTGGCCGCCATTATCTGCTTACACGTCTTAATCATAATATATGACCTGGCCTTCCCCGAATCACCATTTATTTCAAAGTTAACTGACATACAAATGCAAATTTAGCACGCGTGCTTTCTGATGTCTTTACATCTGTAATGCTGACATGAACTGTTAAGTATTAAAATGTTGAGTGTGGCGCAGATCAGTTTGTGGTTTCGTTAATAAATTGATATAACATAATAGTTTTTTAATTTGAATACTTTTGTGGTCGCTTATCCCATAGTGTATTGGGTTTAACGTTGACTTCGTTCATCACTTTGATACGTATAGCTGTAGTCATTTGTGTCTTTTATTCCCATTCTCCTTCGATGATGGAGTGTGTGCCGATGCATTTGATAGCTTCCACCAAAGAGCTTAAAGTAAATACGTTGAATATGCATGTGGATGGTGGTAATACCAACTGCTTCTCAACAAAATAACCATGAATAAGCAATAAAATAACAACTTATTTGATCTGGGAAACAGAAGTCAAGCGTGTTAAAATCTAAAGTCGTAAACGCTTGCGAATCCATTCAGCGATCATATTAGTAGGTACTAAACGCTGGTTCTGGCACAGATTTATGGGCTATTAACCTGTGGTTTCGATCACCCTGAAACCCATTATCCGTCGTCTCCTGTGATTAGGATTTCCCTTCACAGGTCCTTTTAGTCAGTATGGATTCTGGCACAGAAATCATAAACCCAAAAATTTAGTTTTTAAAATCAGTGCACGTGTTCAAAGAAGTAATAAAATGTGACGATTGTGTCATGATTAGTTTTCGTCTTAAGGGGTTGAATTTTCTCAAAACACACTGTCAATTTCTATATATGTCAGCCTCTGTCTTCGTGTGTGCGTGTGTATGGTTAAGTGGGAACCGCAGATGTATGTGGCAACATGACATGTAGAACCAACGAGGAAGATCCATGCTCGGACCGTAATAAAATGTGTGTTTTAGTATTTATCTCTATTCCAGCACATAGGTAAAAAGGATACAAGAGGTTGTGGTTTTGTGTATAGTCATTGTTTTCCAGCGCTAAGTAATTTCACCCCTAATAAAAGGTCTGATTTGTAAACATGTTGTACGTGTGCATGTGAGTCTATATATGTATTTCCCTTCCCTTATTCATAAAAAGTAAGAAAACAAGTTCCTTTTTTTCGTTTTACATAATACTTTAATTTATTAATTATTGATACAATGAAATTATTTGTATACCCGTTACTCGTAGAGTAAAAGTGTATACTAGATTCGTTGAAAAGTATGTAACAGATAGAAGGAAGCGATTCCACATCCTGCCACGCCATCGGTTCCATCGATTTATGTAAAAGAGGCATGCGCATGTTTCCAACCTCGAATCGGTGTTACAAAATGTAAAGTGTTTACCATATTTCATTGTTTTTAGATCTTGTGCACCTTGACTCATGAACATAATTTTGGTTTTAAGAAGGTATTGGAAACGATCTTCCCAGTGAATTGTAGAAAAAAATGATCAATTTCTTCCAGAAATTTCATTATTTATTGAAATTTTTTTTGTGAAACAGGTCTTGTCACAACTGGTCTCAACTTCAAAATGTAGTGAATGCAAATAGATATATTTCATTTATTTTGAACTACTTTAAAAAAAATTTAGAATGTTGTATGCATTGTTTAAAGCACAAACACCACCTTTGACATGATTTTTACAATAGGGAAATCTAGATTGTAGAAAACGTTTCTTTTCCATTCCCTTACAGATAATTTGTTTTCCAATAGTTATTGCCTTAAGATATCGTCGCGTTCGCGCAAAACTTTCGCCCCCATCGTTCCAACAAATTTTATAATGCTTTTATTTATCCAATTTGCAGTGGATCGAGATTTCTATTTAATAAAGTGAAATCATATGGTGGCTTTATAATAAAACTATTATTCAAGTTTGGTTCCTTTCAAATACAGTTCCACTTTCTTTAAGAGTAAATTTATTGTTATTGTCAAAGAAACCTTGAATATCAATTAATACAATATCTTTAATTATTTTCACAAAATATCAAACGACTCGTTGTACTAATCCGTTTAAGGGCTTATATTCGACTAATCGATCGTGTATGAGTAGGCAATAAGCTTGGGTATTTTCGTTACTTAGTGTCTTCAGTTCAGTTTAAATTCTCAGGTCAATTGGACCAGATTTTACTGTTTCATTTTGATATGATAGATCAATTACGATAATTGGAGCTTTCATTTTGAATTCCGTTGGTGTTAAAAATGGCTGTGACTCACGATTGTAGTAACTAGATTGAAATCTGGAATACATTTTATATAGGTGAGCAAACTGATTCTTATTGAAATCAACACTTAAATTATCATATGGGTATGAGTCAGAATTTAAATGAACCTTCATGTCTGATAAATTATTTTTGATAAGTTTTCCGTTCAGTGTAAATCCGATTATTGCAAGCCTTGGTCTTTCCCGATTTGCTGATAGTTTAACATTCCAACAGTGGTGGGTTCCTTGTCCTAATTTTGGGTTAACGTAGGAGTCCCAACTACAAAATGCACTAGGTAGGCTTATACCACTTCTAATAATATCACTTATCTTAATTTTTCTAATGTCACGGGTGTCAGAAAAGTTAAAGTAAGCTCCAGTTTAAAAATCATCTCCACCACTCCATCCAGAATTTAATATATTTTTACTTCGAAGGTTATCAAGTGACAACAAATTTTTAAGTGTTGTTGTCATACCGACAAATCGAGTTCTATCAATCTCGTATCCATTTATTTCGTATTTGATTTCATCCAAAAAGTAAGCCATACAATTATTTTAAAAAAAGTGGTAACGTTATCAGGGTCGCCTGCTGTATCTTTTATAATCATTCCTTGAAAGTTGAGGTAACTTTCATGAGGGAGCACATACAAGTCTTGATTTTGGATAGTATTTCGAATTTCATCGTTTCGTTTAAATGTTTGATTATACGATGTATAGATATGAAACTCTTTTTTCAAAACATTCTCATCCGAGTAAACTTTTCCTCGAACATTTAAAATTTCATTCATTGTTTTCTTCCATTATATTCTTATTAATGTATAACTTTGAAGCCTAGAGACTTTAAAAATAATTTATTTTTTAAAGTTAATGAGCTTCTGTTTAGAGTTGATCCTCTTCCTGTTGCTTTACAATTAGTAATGCTTGGTTGAGTGTATAATCCAGGTCTTTTATTATAAATAATCATTCTATCATGCGAATATGCATCCGAATTGATACAATTTCACCAGCAAATTTATTAAACCTCCGTTTTGTTCTACGATGCCTATGGAGAGTGTGCTTATTTGACAGTTGATTGGCAAGTAAATTAGATTATGTGGTGTCACATTCATCTGATAGCCAGGAGGAACTTAAATACTGAATTCGTGTAACGTATAATTGGGTGTATTGATGTAATGATGTTACATTCCAAGCGAATAGTATTATTTTTTAAAATATTGACAGTCTGATCCGATAAATATGTTTTTGTTGGGTGAGGCTCTAAAACTCTTTTATCAAAACCAAAAAGTCTGCCAATTGATCTTTCCTTATTAAAGGAGTACTGGTTATTTCAACTTGAAGAGTATTGTTATTACTTTCAATTTTAAAAGATTTTTCAATACCATAATCTTTAAGTTTTTATAAATATAATCAGTTATATCATTTAGTTCATAGGATCCAGTAGGAATGGTGATTACATTAGTTCCAATATGAAAGAGATTGTTTTTTTCGTCTATATTAATATATTAATACATAATACATAATTTGTACATATTAAAATCAATTAATGCACACTGAAAACGTCCATCCAATTCATTTGGTGGAAAGTAGTTTGTATTCATAACATAACTATTTCCATTCAAGGATAAATCACTGATCTAGACATAATGAAATCTGTTGTTAAACTGCGGAAATGTTTGTGTTTTAGTTCATTTTTATACCAAATCAAATAACTTTTTAAATCAAAATAAACTGATCAAAACCTTTTCTATATCTCCCATTATCCATATCGTTATCTTTACTTATAAGCAAGAATCCAAATTTATCCTCCCAAATTTAACAAATTTAAACGAATGTGTCGTACCCCATATCTGTTGTATTAATATGATCTCTATATATATGTCGTCTATATAAATCGTCTTCCTTAAACATTATAATAAAGTTGGCATTGTCACTAATCAAGTGTTTAAGTGTTATCTGTTTGACATAAATAAAAGGAATCAATATTCTTATGACGACCCATACAAAAATAATATCTTATGTTGTCTTGTTTTTCACAAGCTACATCATCAAATTTCATAATAGAATTATTTTTTGCTTCACTGGGGTCTAATACACCATCGTTATGAGAGAAAGTATGATATCCCATTCCTTTAATAGGTTTTATTAATTTTTCCAAGTACTCATATTTAGGTTGATATAAACTCGTAGAAAACACATAAATATTCTCGAATTTTAGTCCGTTTGGACTCTCCATGAAACTGAGCATAATGTTGGGTTTACCACAATTTGAAGGTCCAACGAGCTCTTATTGTATTAGGTAAGAGAGAACTATGTCGTGGGGGTTGTTTTTTCTCGTTTTCATCGTTGATATTTCTAACGATCATTTTTTGTTTTTTGACTTATTAAATGCATTCGTAGACCTTATGTTCTTTATTCGATAAGAAATCTTTAATGATTAAACATCAATATAATGGGGAAGCGTTTTTATAATCAATCCATTAGTGTTTTTAATTGTAAACGAGGTGGTGGTCTTGTCAACAACTTAAATAATACATTACCGTTTGCAGCCCATATACCAGGATATAAATTTTGTGGGCCGGGTACACAGCTAGAAAAGCGTTTGTAACGAGGTGATCAAGGAATAAATAAACTGGATGAGGCTTGTAAAGAACACGATATAGCATATTCCCATAAAAACCTGAACGGCGAATCGCAGATTCCATATTTATTGATAAAGCTTGGTCACGTGTAAAAGCACCAGCATATTTTGTAACAAACATTATGAAAACAAAAAAAAATTATTAATAGAAAGAAAAGAAAAGAAAGAAAGAAAAATATTAAAAACCAAAAAAAATGTTTAGGGAAGATGACGAGGAAAAGAAAAGATGACGAATCAGTCGACTGTTATTAAGGCTGCTAATAGAACATTAAAAATACAAAAGCCATTGGACAATCCGTTCAATCGACACTGGGTTCAAAGAAAAACGTGAAGGTAACAAGAATAATTAATGTACCCAAAATTGGTGGTTTTTTTACCAATCGTACCTATTTGGACTGCTATAAGTGCCTTCGGTAGTTTAGCTAGTGGAAGTGCAGCAATTGCAAAAACAATAAACAACGCTAGAATGGCGAAGGAGGATATGGAGAAGAAGAAACGACATAATAGAAAAATTTAAAGTGTTGCTGTAGGAGAAGGGTTATATCTCAAACCGTATAGAACAGGTTATGGATTATACCTAAAACCATCTAGTAAGGGATATTGTAAATACACGATAAATCATACGATATTATCTTCTTGAGTGGTGTTCACAACTGAACTTTTATTTGCAAACATTTCTTCTTAGGGGCTAAAAACTGAAGCGAGCAGCGATAGGAGTATATACATGCATTGGCATATTTGTCTTATGTATACATATACCATGAGACGGCCGGCTATAAGTGTTAGTTGGTGTAGAGCCAGTCGTCACCGTGGGAATGCATGATCAGCATTTTAACACTTGAGAAGAAATATGTTAGTTTGTATGTGTACATACAATGTATGTATTTATGTAATTAAAATAGAATTAAAATTATATACTCCGCTCGCTACACCTCCCCAGTTAAAATGAATGACGTATATTTATGAAGTCATTCTAAAATATTTGTAAAATAATGAATATAGAATCAAAATAAAATTGAATGAAATTGTATGGAATGATATGATGATGGATATATGATGGGTCTTAAGTGGTTTTTATGTGGGGTCTTACTATGTTTTTTTTTTTTTTTTGTTAAAATAGTATAAAGTTAAAAGAAAACAAGGATTAACTAAACGATATAAGAGAACTTTGTATGTTCTTACATATACATACATATATATATATATTTTTTTTTTTTTTTAATTATGTTGTATTATTTTAAGAATGGTTTTAACCTATCTTTGCTTTTAACGTTATTCGTATCGTCTATATCTATGACCTTATATGGTCCTAAGTAATTTCGATCTAATTTGTGACCTGTTTCATTCTTGAGTAAAACCTGGTCTCCGATTTTTAGGTCGAAGTTATTTGCGTCTTTGTCATATAGCGTTTTTTCCTTTTCTTTTTCCCTTTCTAGCATTGTTTTTGCGCGTTTGTACGCTGATTCTAACCTAAACTTAATTTCCTTAGCATAATCATTTATGTTATATATAGGATCTATTTGATTTATTTTAGAAATATCTATAAATTTTCTGGCCGGTCTTCCAAAAACTAATTCGTACGGACAATAATTATGCGTGACTGATGGTGTACAGTTAAAACAGTAGGTAAAATATTTCAACCATAAGTCCTAATCACTTTTGTCACTTGAAATATATGAACGGACATATTCGTTAAACGTTCTGTGACTGCGTTCAATAGTCCCTAAGGTTTGATGATGGTATGCAGTCGATGAAATTTTGTCAACCTTCATTGGGCCGTAAACGAGTATAAAGTTTTCAAATATTGCTTTCGCCACGGCATTTGCGCTTTTATTCGGAATTGGTACTGTTACTAAGTATTTAGTTAAATCACAAATAATTGTGACTGCGTATTCGTTTCCTTCCTCCGAACGCGGTAATGGGCCAATGGTATCAATTAATAACGTGTCAAAAGCTGATGTAGGTGTCTCGGTAATTGTCATTGATGTTCTTGTGTGAGTGGTTGTCTTTGATTGTTGACAGGTCTGACAGGCTTTCTAGTATTTAGTAACTACTTTTATCATGTTTGGCCAATAGTAATGTTGTCTTATTATTAATAATGTTATTATTTTAATAATGTTCTCCTTATTCCTGAATGGCCTCCTTCGATCGGGTCATCATGAAATGCTTTTAAGATTTCTCTTATATTTTTTTCATTGTTTTGTCACCTCTGAAAGTAGCGCTATTTGTACTTTTTGTAATGTACGGTTGCCCATTTCTTTAAATTCTCTTAGTAATACTGACGTTAAAATCAGTGCGCTGGGTGCCAATTGAAATTGTTTTGTGTTTTGCATTCCGGCCTGTATCTCAAGCCTTTGGAAAAATTGTTTTAAATCAATTTTCCCATTAGAATACAAATCATCAATTTTGAATTGTGAAATTATTCGTTTTCCTCGTTTAAACAAACACTTATGTTTGACGAATTTAAGTTTCACATATTTTCTGGCGTCATTGTTATTGACAACCTCGTAGACTCTGGGCTCTTGAAACTTTTGCTTCTGCAAGGGTTCCTTTTCTAATTCTTGATCCTCATTTTTACGTGTTTCTGACCTAGTTGTAATTTTCATTACCTGTCTGTTTATTGACTTTAGGTCATTTATTGTAATTCTAGACAGCGCGTCCGCCACACAATTATTTTTCCCCTTGAGGTATTCCGCAGTAAAATCGTATATTTCTAAATCTAGCCTCATTCTTGTTAATTTTGAACTAGGGTCTTTCATTGAAAATAGATAAATTAATGGTCGATGGTCTGTTTTTACTATAAAATGTCTCCCGTAAACGTATGGTCTGAAGTATTTTATGGCCCAGTGGATGGCTGCTAATTCTTGTTCAGTGGTTGACTTGTTGGATTCACCTTTTGTAAATGACCGAGACGCATATGCAATTGGTAAGTGCGCGCCTCTATGTTCTTGCCTAAGTACCGCTCCACAAGCGTATTTGCTAGCATCTGTTGTTATACAGAATTCTTTGTTGAAATCTGGGTATTGTAAGAGTTTTCGGCTCATTAAGGCCTCTTTTAAATAATTAAATTTGTCATTACAATCCTTGTTCCATTCGAAGTGGGCATTTTTCTTACAAAGCTTTGTTATATGTCTAGAATAATCTGGAAAATTTTTGATGGATCTTCTATAGTAATTACAGAATGCTACGAATCTGCGCGCCTCATCTGAGTTTTTGGGCACTGGGTAATTTTTAATTGCTTCGTATTTATTTTCATCTGGTAATATACCCTTGTCTGTGCACCTATGACCCAGATAGGTAACTTCGTGCATAAAGAATGAACATTTTTCTGGATGAAGTTTTAGGTTAAATTTCCGGCATAACTGAAATACTTTTGTTAAATTGTTGAACAAATGTTGTTCTAGACCGGAAAATGCTAGGGTCATCATTCTCATGAATGAATTTGGTGCCACTTTTAGCCCGTATGGCAATCGCGTATAGCGAAACGAACCTTTATTTGTAGAAAATGATGTAAGGTTTCTGGACTTTTCGGACAACTCTATTTGGTGAAATCTGGACATTAGGTCCAAGCAAGAAAAATATTTAGGCCGTCCTAACTGATCCAATATAGCTTCTATGCGTGGTAAAGGAAATTTGTCAGCTAGTAATCTTTTGTTTATTTGTCTATAGTCAACCACTAGTTGCCATCGTTATTATGTTGAATTTGGTAGGCATTTTTTTTGGAACCAACAATAATGGACTGTTATATTCTGAAATTGATGGTTCGACTATACCATCCTTTTTTAATTTGTCAACCTGTTTGTTTATTTCTGGCTTTTCACTTTCTGCATTTCTATAATTTTTTATATATACTGGTGTTTTATCGCTTGAGCGAAGTTGTTGTTTATAAAAATTGTTAGCTGATATCGGTTCCGATTCAAGGCCGAATATATCGGTATAAGTTGTACAAAGTTCTGACAATTTTGTTTGAAATTGAGAGGGAAAACTTAGTTTTTTTAATACTTCTTTTGTTCTATCATTATTGTACTCGGGCTTGCGTTCCTTCGGCTTTTGTATATCATAGTTTTCTAACGATTCGAATTTTATTGTATTAACATTTAAACTAACCTCGTGTTAACCAGTGTGCTCGGAACCAGCACACCTTTAAATGGTTCTTGAATCGGACGGTTCTTTTGAGTTAATTTTTACTGTTCTAATTACTTTTGCTCTACATGGTAGTAAGAGAGTATTGTCGGAAATTGAATTATGCATTGGGATTTGTATTGGAAAAGTCAGGTTTTTCGGTCTTAATACTAAAGAACCTTGTGAGTTTTGAAAATCTAAGATACAGTTGAATTCTTTAATGAAGTCTATTCCCAGAATGCCATCGCATGGAATAGGAAAATCAGGTGGAACTATTTGAAAGTCATGTGGTATAATGACATTTTTTGTATTAAGCTCCACTAACGCTAAACCCAAGGATTTTATAGAACCTTGTCCTATTCCCGTTATATTTGAAATTTTAGAACTGTCCAATTCGGGGTACTCCTGATTACATTGTTTGAGTAATGAAATCTCGGCTCCCGTATCTACTAACAATGTTAAATATTTATTGGTTTTTTCATTTTTAACTTTTATGAAAAAACTGAGGCTAATATTGATTTTATAGATTCTTACTGTTCTTCGTCCTCTGCTACCGTCAAGGGGTCCACCTCGTTTTCCTGTGTAATCCTAACATTTCTATTATAGATATTTCCGCGGTTTGAGGAGTGTGTGGTGTTGTTGTGATAATAGCCACGGTTATTGTAATTTCCACGGCCACCACCACGGTTTCCTCTGCCCCGATATATGTTATTTCTTTGGTAATTGTTTTGTTTATACCGATTATTATATAATAATACGGCGTTCGATTGCCCTGTCGCTTCGGTACAACTATTGACAAATTTAGTTACGGCTTCGTTCATATTTGTGAACGTTCCCGCCTGCATGATAAGTTTTACCTTATCAATTGAGCAGTTTGTTGTCATTGCTTTCACAGGTGCTATATTTAGATGCTAATTCTAGTGTTAAGCCATCGTTTATATAAGCCCCTTGTAATGCTCTGGTCAGATCTACTTCTTTGGCATATGCATTTGCCGTTTTGTTTTTTTGCTGCAAATCATGAGTTTGGCTGATAAAACCTCAACCGACTCTCCTTTGACCGATTTACTCAGCTTTGCCACAATTGTTTCTATTGTGTTTTCCTCTCCAATGAGGTTGCGAGCATGTCCTTTTAATTTTGCCTTTATTAGTTGGACTGCTGTGTATTCAAATGATTCTTTTATTCCGTCTACAAGCTCCAAGGCATCTAAGAAGCTTCGTAGGTTTTCTGCTTTGCCATCAAACTCAGGAATGAGTGAAGCTGCAGTTTTTAAGAATTGGACATTGGTTTGAGCCATTGTTGCCTCTTCCAATTCCTCAACTATGTTATTAATGTTTTCTATATCCACCTTTATTTCTGTTTTGCTTTCGAACCCTAAGAAATCTTCACTGGTATCTTCCTCAAAAATATCAGCCAACGAATTATCGTGGACGTCTGTGTAGGCAATTGTTATATTTGCCTCTATTGGGTCTTTAAAGTTCTCTGGTATATGGAAAACAATCTCATATTTTTGGAGAGCTTTTCTTACAATAGATATAATCTGATTATGAATAAGTGTTACTTGACTTTCATGACAAGTAGATAGTGACTCTCGACTTATTGCTATAGCTCTTCTTACTTTGTTTGCGTTAGTGATAATTCCGCCCAATTGTTTTTCGAGCGTTTCTTTTCTTATGTGTGTATTTTTGTAAACACACTTATAACTTCTAAAAATCTCGGTCTTTTTATTAGCCAAGAATTTTTCTAGTCTTAACCATTGGCTACTCATTAGCCTGATTAACAATATTTATGCTGCCAGTGTTTCGTTGCTGTTGGTAACAGATTCAACTTTTACTTGAGCGATATGCCTATTTCTGTCAACAAACTATGGGTGTTTTATAATTACCATGTCTGAAGCATCATATGCTCTCTAGACGAATGCTCTCTTTTGGTACATATTTTATAGATGTAATACACTTTAAGCACTACTTGTATCAACAGAGCTACCGTTATTATTATTAGTAAAATAAACATGGAGTTGAAAAGAGGAGTGTTGTCAACTATGACATTATTTACGACGTTTGCCGTATTGTCTTTTACTTCTTCCTCTTTTGAGCTCCACAGACCCATTTTTACTTTTTTTTTTTTGATTTGGATTAAGGTTTTTATAAAGGTAGAAGGGATAAGATATTTAGTAAACCTATAAATGATGTGGTGAATAAGTGCACAACTTTTAGTTTACATATCATCAAAATTCAAGTTACAATAGCTTTACTTATATTAAGTTTACACTAAAATTTGTGTGTTAGTACATGAGTTTATGTGAAAAAAATAGGTTGTTAATGAACTTAATTATCGCACCCCGCGTAAACGCGTTGCAAGTGCTAAAAAAATCAAGCAGTGAACTAATTACTTAATCCGCTTCTTCTTCTCCCGGTGGAGAAGGCAATTTGATTCCTTTAGACGCCGTTTCAATTTTTCCTGGTTAGTTTGAGGTCTTCCTTCCTTCAAGTCTCCAATGATCACCGCTCGCTCTTTTAGGAGTTTAGCTCGCTTTCCGTCCCTTTGTTTATTTTTTGAGGGCGCAGTTTTTGGTATTTGCGTTAACTGGTCGTCCCTGTCCTGGGCTCGCTGACGCTCCCTCGCTGCTTGCCTTGCTTTATATTCGGCAATGGTCAAAGGTCTTGGTCCATCCTTCGGCTGCGCCTCCAGTGCCTTTTGAAGTGAGGGTTTGTCGTTTTGTGGTACGGGTGTACCATCCATACCCTTCCAACGGTGGTACAGCCAGCGGATATTGCGAGAAATCATACGATATTATCTTCTTGAGTGGTGTTCACATCTGAACTTTTATTTGCAAACATTTCTTCTTAGAGGCTAAAAACTGAAGCGAGCAGCGATAGGAGTATATACATGCATTGGCATATTTGTCTTATGTATACATATACCATGAGACGGCCGGCTATAAGTGTTAGTTGGTGTAGAGCCAGTCGTCACCGTGGGAATGCATGATCAGCATTTTACGGCCGGCTCGTTGGCCGGACACTTGATATGAAATATGTTAGTTTGTATGTGTACATACAATGTAATTAAAATAGAATTAAAATTATATACTCCGCTCGCTCCAATATGGTATTAAGAAGCGAAAAAACTAGTATGTCAGCTACCCAATAGACCACTTTCAAATATAAACATTACAACTTTTGCTCAAAAATATATCCCAAATTTTCGAGGAGTATTTGCTAAAGAATTACTTTCACACTCTCCAAGAATTCGAGAATGTGGTATAGTAAACCTAGATGATTCACATTCAAGTGGTACACATTGGGTGGCATATAACAAAAATAAAAATGATATACATTATTTTGAAAGTTTCAGAAATCTACAACCACCTATAGAAGTTGTCAAGTATTTGGGAAAACAAATACAATAAAACTACGACAGAGTTCGACATTTTGATACATACAACTGCGGTCATATATGACTTTCATTTCTACTTTCCTTTGTCTATGGAGTGAGTCAAGAACCAATCGCTTTGATTGGCTTACACTTAGTGGGTTGTGCCTTCTGGATGGTATAATAATCGGCCTACTTCAAAATTCACAGTCCAAGTTTCAACTTTACATTCAACAGACGTTGTACAAGTGTACAAAAAAACAACTGCTAAAAAAAAAACAACTGCCAAACAATAAAAAAAACTGCTAAATAACAAAAAAACAACTGCTAAACAAAAAAAAAAAAACAACTGCTAAACAACAAAAAGCAATATATATAATAAAATGAACATGGAGAACAACAACTATAAGAACGAGGAGACTGCAGAAATCGAATTCGATCCTACTGACGAGGATAATAGCAAGACACCTGTTAATCCGACAAGTTTGGTTTGCTTTTTCAACGAGAAGAACGATGAAAATGATGATGCCACAGAAACAGCGTTCATACCAATTGATGTTGAACATAATGCAAAACGATTATAGCTTGAGACGGTAACTCAAGAATGCAATAGATGTAATAAGAAATCCATTTTGTCAAAGGCAAGGATGCCTGAAAATGTAAAGTTCCCCATCTTCAAGGCGGAGTGTAAAAGGACGAAGATTGGAAAATCCCTTGTTCTGGAGTAGGAGGATCACTTTCTATACACCCCGGAAAGGTATACACATCTTCGGGAGGAATTTATTGAGGAAATGGTTGATGGGAAATTTAATATTCATAAAAAGAATGATAATTTATATTTAGAAATAAGTAAATAAAATATAAAAAATAAATAAATAATAATAAAAAACCAATATTTTATATTACGTCAAATAACTACAATTTTAAAATCTATATAAACAGTACATTTTTTATTTCATGGGATGGATGGGGTGGATATAAATATTATAAGTTATAGTTTCCACTAAACAGTATAGATCGAGTAACTGAAGAGTGATAGACATGACATATAGATTATATATTTCTTTAAATTTACTTTATCTTAATTTATGCAGGTTTCAATAATGAATGTGTTAGCTCAGTTAACAAAAGCGAGATCTGCCTTGAAGAGAAAGTTTGATGACCTAAAACATGTAAAGAATCAAAGTGTTATTGAGTTGGAGGAAACATTTAAACCTATTACAGAACCTTTACATGAACTTGTTAACGAAAATAAAAAGCAAACATTTTTAAAAACAAATGTAGGAGCCAAGGTTAAACGTGAATTATACGGAAATGAAAAGTATGAGAATGATATGACAGATGACAATGATCTGTACCAGAGAACGGCAAGGGTACACCCAGACAATGAGTGCACTCGAATCATGTGTGCCTTTTCGGCACTCAGAGTGTGATCGGCACCCTAAAATAAGGGTCTGTGCCTTGCACAAGCTCATTTCCAATTTGCACTTGCGCACCCAGTACTCTTTTGAACACACACCCGACAGACTCATAGCAAATAAAGCGAGTGTCTGAGACACCCATGTTTTTGGGAAAAGTGAGTCGGGGGTCTTGAAAATGAGTCGGGTGTCTTGAAATGAGTCGGGTGTCTTGAAATGATTCGAGTGTTTCGGGTGTCTTCAACTGATCTGAGTGTTTCGGGTGTCTTCAGCTGTATTGCATGAGCAGGTCATTGAGGGTTGACCGAATAATTTTACATGAAAGGAAGGAAGGAAATCCCAATAATTTAACATAAATATAGCCCATTGAAAAAGTCAAAATAATTTGTTTTCCGTTTGGATTAATTTTAATCTTAGAAAAGTATATTTGTAATATTAACTAATATTAAAAATTAGTTAGTAACTAATATTAAAAAATAAGAGCTTATAATCGTTACAAGTCTTCAATGACAAAGTCTTAAAAAACCCAAAAAAACTTACATTGCATCAATATTTAGGGATTTTCCGTGTCGTCATCAAACCATCTACCTGCAAATGTATTCCCGTTTTTTGCAGATGCCTATAAGAATACAGATCATAAGTCAATTGCACTGCGAATAGCAGGTAGATGTCATGACACGGAAAATCCTAAAATATTTGGCCTGTTTTAAGGGACCATTATTGGGATTTACAGTTGAAGACACCCGAAACACTCAGATCAGTTTAAGACACCTGAAACACTCGAATCATTTCAAGACACCCGACTCATTTCAAGACACCCGACTCATTTTCAAGACACCCGACTCACTTTTTTCCAAAAACATGGGTGTCTCAGACATTCGCTTCATTTGCTATGAGTGTGTCGGTTGTCTGTGTGTTAGGATCATGTGCATAGAATTGAGTGGGTGTCAAAAACGCAAACACTCAAAACGCACAAAGCGATCTGTGCACTCCGGGTGTGTGCTCTTTTCTTGCTGTTCATGAGTACGACAAACACTCGAAATGTATGAGGGTGATTCGGGTGCCGAAAAAAGACACTCTTGACGTTCTCTGATCTGTACCATACAACCAATGGGAGACAACATCAGACAAAACGAAACTTATCTCAATACCGATCTATGAATGATAGTGATTCGTATAATGATTTCTTTTCACAAACAAATGTTTTTGAAAAAGGAAAGAAAGGCGAAACATATAATGATGATGTGGACAAAGGGAGTGAGCCGGAAGCTATATCAATGCCTACAAAAGAAAATGAAATGAGGGAAGATATAAATATAAAAGACGATATAGATAATAAAAAGTATGATTTTAATATCAGTCATTTGAGTAGGGAAAATATATTGGGCAAGGCTTACGGACCTAAAAAAAGCTTAGATAGTGTATTAACATTAGGGAATAGTGAACTAAAAATTAATGATAATAAGATTCATTTGTCTAGTGGAATGAGTTGCTAGCTAACTCCTAGTCTGTACTCTCTTATATTTCATAAACACTCCCAAAATTATAATGACCATGATTTGAAAACATATAAAAATATTATATTAGAAACAAATGATCACAGATTAGCTTATAACGTGAATAATCGAATTAAAGGTTCCCGCGCATTTAAATATACTAAAATTATTAAAAAAATAATAATCGATAATGAAAATCCTACAACATCCACTCCACTTCGTATGAAAACTGGTTTCGGTTATATGACTCTGGAGGAATCAAAACCAAATTATATATATTGGAATGATGTGAATGAACTAGTCGAACGGTTACAAATTTTAGTGCCGTCAAAAACAGCGGGTAACACCAATCACAATAATGAGATTTTCTCAATAATAGAAGAACTGCGAGAGGAGGGAATTATTGTTTAATTAGAGTATATATATTAAACACAAAAATTTCTTTTATTTATAATCATTATGTCTGTTGACAAGTTTGGACATTTTTCTAATGATAGGGAGCGATCAAATCATTTAAAACGAGGAGTTAAATCAATTGAACCTTTTTTTAATTGATTCTGATGGTAATCTAAATGCTCAAAATAAAAGAGTCAAAAACGCCATTAAACCCTTAGATGACAACGACTTGACCACAAAACAATATACAGATGAGTGTGTCAAAGAGTTGGGCGAAGAACTATAAAAAAATTTGTTAATGAAAGTATTAATCGTCGAGTGGCAAAACTTTGAATTTTGCAAATAAAATAGAAGTCTAAAACAAGAGAGCAGATAGTACTGATTAAATATTTGAGAACGTTTTTGAAAAGATAAAAGTTAATGAGGGTTATATTTTTAAGTATGTAACAAAACAGACAGCTATTCCAAAAAAACAACAATTGAAATAGAAGGTGTAGCCTATACACCAATTCGAAGAATATGATTAAACGAGCAATTGTAAATGAGTTGCGCGGATCGTCTCGTAAACATTTTCAACGAAGACGAGTCATTACGAAGGGAATAAACGATCTGTGGCAAGAAGATTTGGTTGAAATGGGGGGTTATTCAACATCTAACAAGGGCTATTGATACTTATTAAATGTAATTGCTTGGGGTGCACCACTACAATAAAAAAATTCTAATGATGTTTCACAAGCAATGGAGAAACTGTTAAAATCAGGTCACACCAAAGAATTTACAAACAGATAATGGAAAAGAGTTTTTTAATACAAAATTTAATCAATTAATAAAACGTTATGAAATAAATCATTATTCGACGTTCAGCTTTCCTAAGGCATCAATTGTCGAGCGTTTTAATAGAACACTCAAAGAGTCAATGTGGCGTGAGTTTAGTTTCAATGGGAAATATAAGTGGATAGCTATTTACAAAAATTTAATATTTGATTACAATAATAGGGTACATAGAACTATAAAAATGAGCCCAATCAGTGTCAACACAACTAATGAAAAACAACTATTACAAGACTCATATAATCACACAAAGATATATGTTGAGAGTGAACTACGATATGGCGATCACGTTCGTATCAGCAAGTATAAACATGTGTTTGAAAAAGTGTATACACCGAATTATACAACAGAAATCTTTAAAATTAGAAAAGTCAACAATACATTCCCCAAAACATACTTCCTTGAACATTATAAAGGTAATCCGATTCAGGGTGGGTTTTATAAAGAAGAACTCAAAAAGACTGAATTCCCGAACACATTTCTAGTTGAGAAAATTTTAAAGCGAAGAGGTGATAAAGTTTTGGTAAAATGGCTTGGCTTTCCAATGGACGATGCCAGCTGGGTAAATAAAGATGAAATTTTATAGTACAAATACCAAATTAAATGTAATGTAATATTTAATTTTTATTTTTGTTTTATTATTATTTTTTTGTTTTTTCTTATTATAACATATAATTAAATTTACTAAATATATTTACATACGTATAAATGTACAATTTTATAATGTGTATACTAACAATTTTAATAAAATATTATATGTTTTTTACAATTTATTTTTGTTTTACTTATATTTACCACAATCTCGATCAAAATATAACATTTCCAATTCAATTGACTTATAAAACTTTTTCTATGTTTTCTCGCTTATCTCTAAGTTCATTAAATGTATTATCATCTATATTTCTTTCATTTATTATATCTCTTAAAAATATATTTTCAAGTTCTAGGAAATTAATACTATTGAATATCCTTTTCCATTAACCTTTGATGTTTTATTGATAATGTGCCATAATAGTCGTGATTTAATATTGTTTTACTATCATTAGTACAAAGCACATTCTTTATACCCTATTTGTTGATATTTTGTGTGCCCTTGATCTAAACATTGTCCTACTACCATATGGTGGAGTTCCAGTGAGTAATACATTTTTATAATGATCCATAGTTAAATTTCTGGATCTCACACTTTTTGCTTTATTATGAGAGTTTTCAACTTCATCTATTTTATAGCTATAGACTTTGGAGCATAGACCTATAAATTCACTCACTGGTTTTCATTCAACTCATCTTTAAAATATCCTAACCTTTTAACACATCATTATTCATCTCATCTAACACATCTTCTTTAAAAACTCATTGCATTTATATATGCTGTGATTTGGTTTCTTACAAAAGAAATAGTTATATTGTGTCTCAGCTTGAACTGATGCACATGTATTTTGTTTTCTTCCTTTTTCTGATCCAATGGCTTCAAGAGTGAGAAACCTTTGTTCAAGAAAGTTGAAAAATTCGTTTAAAGGTTGTATTTCCATTGTATTTTGAACGGATTGTTAATACAACAAGTGGTTTTGTCGATCAAGCTTTTTTGTTAGAAGAAAGAGTAGAAGTGGATCCCATTTGTCTGTCTCTATGCCGATATTATTGAGAGCAGATTATGTTTCCTTTACATTACCAAGCAACGATTTAATTGTTTTGGAATCATTTGTTATCATTGAATGATCCAATAATTTTTGAATTAAGGTATTACTTAATACTCTTTTATTGTTGAAGCGTTCTTTAAGTGTTTTCCACGCAGTTGAATAATTTGCCTCCGTTAGTGATATATGGCGAATTAGGCGCTCTGCCTCTCCCTCAACGTTAGTCTTCAAGTACCACATTTTTTGTATAGTAGGTAACGTTGATTCATGAATCATTTTTCTGAATATATCATGAAACTGGTTGATCAGAACCTGTCCTTTTCAACTTAAGTCCTCACAGTACCGTCTTTGAAGTCGGATCAAATGGATAATATATTTGACCGATATATGCGGTTCAAATTTTTTACCAAATTGACCTTTGGTTGATCAAAGTTTAATCAATTTTCAACACGACACAAATCGAACACGAAAAAATTTATTTTGTGTAACACGAACACGCACGTCGTTTTTGGTCCAACACAAACACGCACGACCAACACGAAATTTTTTTTTCATATTTGTTTCAATTTTTTATCATATTACAAACAATGTAATGATTATATTGAGTCAGTGAGCTTTTTTTAACGATAACCTTTGGTAAAGCCCGGATAACTAAAAAGACGCGCTAAATTTCTTATTAAAATTAATGGTACTTTATTCACTTTCCATTACAGTAAAGGTAAACGCGCATGGCGAAAAATTAACTAAAAAACATTAAAATTAATTCATATTTTTGTGTAAAAATGCCAGTTTATCCAAATTACTGCTGAGCAATCTGGTTCTGCGCTCGCATAGAACCATGCCAGACGTTGAGAACACTCTTTCGCTTGTAGCTGAGCTAATTGGTATATTTAAAATTTGCTTTGCCAGTTTTTGAAGACAGTTAAGGTTATAAGCATTTCTCCAAAACTCTAGAACATGGCTTTCATTTTCTTTGCCGCATTTGTAATAGTTATCTATTTCAATGTCGACAGCGCTGCGCTCTAATTTAACCTTTTTAGCATTGGTTTCATCTCTAAATTCAAAAAAATCCTGGGTTTCATTAGCCTATATGCTTTTATCAGGACTGATATTTTGAATTGAATATTCAGATAATATGCCTTTAATCATAGCAAAAGTGTCATTTCTTTCAGTTTCTGTTTAAAAATTAAGCTGCCTAAGCGGCGGACTTAAAAAAACACCGACGTAATGCAGGTTGGCTGGCTTAAGACGCTTATCAAGTTGCAAAAGAGTATTAGCTTTAAGTTGAGATATAACAAATGAATCTAACATTTTTTGATTACAGTGTGATTTTAATTAATTAATATGTATGGTGGGTTCTTTTTCGAAATTAAATTTTTCATAACATTTTTTCAAAGGTTTTAAGAATTCTAGAACTTGATTTATAATTTCAAAGTCAATATCAGCAATTCGATTCGATTGATTTTTTCACTTAAAATATATTTAATTTCATCTTTAACGTCAAATATACTTTGGAGCATAATATACACTGAGTTCCATCTAGTTTGTACATCTTGTTTTAATGACTTGCTTAATTTATTGTTCAACTCTGAATGCTTGAAATATTTAACTAATTTCTTCGACGCATCAATAAGCTGCCTAATTTCATAAATTGGATCCTTTTCGAGGACATCGGTCATTAAAAGATTTAAATTTTGGCATGCGCATGATAGTCTCTCAAAATTATTAAAAGCCGAAACAACATTTGCTCCGTTGTCAGTGACAATTACAGAGTTTATCAACTTATTGTCGATGTTAAATTGCTTTAAAATGTCGGTTACATGCAATAAAATATTAGCTCCGGTTTTTTTCTCTGCCTCGAATTCTTTAACTCCCAATAATGAGCGCTTAAGCTTACAAAATTCCGCTGCGTGTACGAGTCGGTCCACATATCCGTTGTAAAGGCTAAATGTTGTTCTATTAGCGCTGTGCTTATGTATACGCTCGTATTCCTTTATCATGACGGAGTAAGTAAGAGTTTTTCTCGACACGGTAACATCCTTATATTTTTAAACGCCATATGTAGCTCCTAGATTTATAAGGGCTTGAGCATACTCCTGAAATCCTTCTCCTAAAACAAAATAAAAAGTAATTACATATATATACATATTAATTTATATTTAATCCACTGGTGCCCAGGCCCATTATAGGAAAGCGAGCTCTTTTCCACAATACACACAAAATAAAAAAACATTGATCCGATGATACAAAAACAGCGAGTTATGAGCTTGGGTACCACTAATTTAAAACTCATATTCACACAAATAAACTCGTCACTATGTGCACATATACATGAGTGCATATTTTAACACACCTTCAGTGACGCTGAGAGGTTGTAAATCCTTAGCCACGAAAGCCAACTGCTTGATGGCCAGGCTATCTGTGACATTTTGCGGAACTTTTTTATGAACAAAAAACGGCAATGTGGGTTGGCGTGTGTCCGCTTGAACGGCACATTTGTGGCGACTTAATACGCCGGTTCCGGTCTTCGCCGTGTAAGCAAATACAACTTTGCACTTTTTACAGCACACAAAGCTTAGGATCTCACCACAGCATTCAATTAAATTAAACGTCTGCCAAATAAGACTTTTGGCTTTCGCATTGTTAATCAATCTGTATTTTTCGTCCCCTTTGGCAATCGCTTCTTGAATTTGAATGCGTCCCTCCATTTTTTATACCCGTTACTCGTAGAGTAAAGGGTATACTAGATTCGTTGAAATTTATGTTACAGATAGAAGGAAGCGTTTCCGACCCTATAAAGTATATATATTCTCGATCAGGATCAATAGCGAGGTCGATTGAGCCATGTCCGTCCGTCCGTCCGTCCGTCCGTCCGTCCGTCCATATGAACGCTGAGCTCTCAGGAACTATAAGAGATACAAAGTTGAGATTAAGCATGAATATTCTTAAGGTCCCGTGACAGCGCAAGTTTATTTCAGCATCCTGTGTGGGCGTCCACTCAAAAGCCCACATATCGCGAAAAACTAAAATCGCTGAAATCTCGAGAACTATTAGAACTAGAAAATAAACTTGAAATTCAGTATGTATAAGCTTTGGATGCCAGCGCATCTTTTAGTGGTACTATTATCTGACCACACCATTTTAAAATATTCATTTTGCTAGTAGAAATTACCCAAGTGCCACCTATTGTCGGAGAAAGCATGTCGAGTAACTGATAGCGACGTCACTGTCCATGTGAGGCCTTATAACCTAAATTTCTTCATAAGTAGCGAAATAATGTTCCGATTTGAAAAATCTTTGGTAAATCGATAGATATTAACAGAAATAAGTTATACAACGTCAAACGAAGGCATTCATAATATTATTATAGACGCCACAGTATTCCGCCGGATAAAAACCGTGGAAAGTTGCAGTGGCATCCATAAAATACGTATTCTTAAGCTTAACTTTCTAGCTCTTTTAGTTCCCGAGGTTTTTGCATTTTTGGTTTTTCGGGTTTTGTGGGCGTTAGGGTGGGCGTAGCTAGATGGAAAAAAAACAATTCGCATTCTACATGTTTAATCCAAACATTCTTTCACTTATAGTTACCGAGATATCAGGTTTTCTTGAAAATGCGAAAACCGTCTTTTGAGCTTGGTGGGCGTATGGGTGGAAGTGGCCAGATAATAGTACCACTAAAAGATGCGCTGACATCCAAGTTTATTCATACTGAATTTAAACTTTCTAACTCTAATAGTTCCACAGATTTTAGCGACGGCAGGATGCTGAAATAAACTTGCGCTGTCCCGGGACCTCAAGAATCTTCATGCTTAATCTCAACTTTGTATCTGCTATAGTTCCTGAGATCTCAGCGTTCATACGGACGGACGGATGGACGGACAGACGGACATGGCTCAATCGACTTCGCTATTGATCCTGATCAAGAATATATATACTTTATAGGGTCGGAAACGCTTCCTTCAATCTGTTACATATTTTTCAACGAATCTAGTATACCCTTTTACTTTTCGAGTAACGGGTATAAAAACTCAATCTTTTATAAGGAAACTTTCTTATTTACTTCAATTATTTACTGATAAACTCAATTTGACCACAGTTATATATATTTGTTTTCATATTTTTTTAAAGAAATATCCAAATATCTTCATTTACCTTATTGGTTAAAATAGATTTTCAATTTTTGTATATCACATCACAGTTTTTGTTTTATTTAGGGTTTCTAAATATTACTATAAGGAATATTAATATTTTTCGAACTACCGAGTATCCGTGCATTTAAGTAAATTTAAGTTTAAGTTTAAGAATTTAAAATTTTAAAATCCATTCAGATAAATATAAAACTTTTGTATTATAATCAGCCTAAGTTTTATGTTCTAGTTACTCTCCTTATATCGAATACATAAAATCATTGTTTGAGGGCATAAGTGGTCCCACCGTTTAGCAAAAAAAAAGGTTTACTGCATCGGTAGTAAAACACCCTAAAGTACATATAGTTATCGGACATATATGGTTTTGGGCGAAATAAAGCAGCGAGTTCTTTGTACCCTTCGTTATTAGTATTTACTTGCTCTCTTGACTTCACACTGTTCTTCACTATAATAAGCCACCGTAATATAGCAGCTACAAACAGGTTAATATTTATATAATAATATTTACATGCATTTAATATTAATACATGACCGCATCTTTCATTTAATGGATATTACTATCAAAATATTAATTTAATTAAATTCAGGCAATAATACACAAAATTTCCTAGTCTAAAGGGTAAACAGTTCTCAAAAAAAGTAATATATGTTCTAGTGACCATTTAAGAATTCGAGAAAACGAAAAGCGAAAAATGCCGATGAAGAGTGCCGCTGCAATTCGTGTTTCTATTATACATATGTATTTGCCATCTTATTGGGTTCCTTTGTTGGTATGCTCTCCTTAAATGATGGAGTGAGTGCCGATGTATTTGATAGCTTACACCAATGAGCTTAAAACAAATACGTTCAATATGCATGTACGAGTGTGAGTGTCTCTAAGTTGGTATAAAAATCGGGACCGCATACATCGAAATTCACAGTCTTCGTTTTCACTTCACAATGATCAGTCGTAATGGTAATACCAACTGCTACTCAACAAAACAACCATGTGTAAGCAATAAGAGGAGTGATCTCACAACTGTTATCGTTGGCACTTTTCCAAGGCCAGCTTCCATCACAAACTCTTTTATTTGATTGCTACCTTTGGCACTTATTAAGAGTGGATTCTGCCATTAGATGATAAGCATCTAGTTCAAAATTGTAGACTAAATATTGGGACTCGAGATGTACTATTATCATGCGTTCGTCAATTTTAAGTGGCACAGGAACGATTCTATAAAGCACGGAAGCATGCCTACCAAACGAAGGTATTTTTGCATTAATAATCAACTTCCTATCAACGAAAAGTCCTCTAGCTGTTAGCAACGTATAAATTTCCTTTAACTCAGTACCTGTCCTTTTTCCTGGCAAAACTTAATTCTCTGACAACAAGTCTTTTATTTTGGAAATTTCTAGTTTTAACTGACTGGGTTTTAGCATGTTAGTATTAAGTCTACCATGATTGATGTCAATTAATAGGCCTATAATTCCGGATTGTATCTTTTCGCTTTCATCTATTATATTTGTTAATTGCTTGGAGATCATGAAGAAATTAAATGATTCTTTGTATACATAATACGATTCCTTTAGCACAGCAGTCATATTATCGATCCTCTTATTCATGCCCTTAAACTTTGCATTAACTTCATCTGTAGTACTTTTTCGATAAGACTCTGCTGAATGCTAACCAAATTCTTCATATTATTTTCTATTGCTTCTCTATCATCTTCATCCATTATTCCAAATAGAATGTGATAAAGAGATCCCATAAAGCCAAAAGGAGCTCTCCTATTCCTAGGCTTACTTTGACACATAAAGAGTTTGTTATTCTCTTCTAAGTCTGAGATCTGTCTTTCTGTGTTATCTAGAACTAAGAGACACTGATCTTCAAACCCATAAAGCTTCTTGCAAACAACTCTCATTTTCGGTATTAATTGCTTACCCTTTAGCAACATTTCGAAATAAACGTCCATATTATAGTAAATTACCAAGTTCCAAGACGAGGCCACAATTTCAACGTCGCCTATTGGATCTAAGTATATTGCTGAGGTTTTATTTATACTCTCTATTGAGTATTTCGGTGTTTCTTTATTTGGCAATGCGTTGGACGATTGACAACTCAATATAGATGTAAGCATTGCCATGATAAACCCTAGCTTTGACATTCTTGATGTGGCTCTAGTTTGCCTTTTTGGCTGGGGGTCAACCTCTCTATTTTCAACGGACTTTATTCCTTCTAAGGGACAAATTTTAGTAATGGGTCTTGTGATAAATCCTTCTTGAGTTTTTATCTCAACCACTCGGACTTTATCATCATTCCCCTTATGGATTTTCTCTACCTTCCCTTAAGGCCATCTTGCTGGATGACAATTTTCATCCATTAATAATACCAGTTGCCCTTCTTCTATGATAGGGCATTCCTTTTTTCATTTATTTCTTTGATGAAGTGCATGCAAATACTCATTTTTCCATTTCAGCCAGAAATCTTTTTTCATTTTTCGGATAAGTTTCCACCTGTCCAAATTTCCAATTCTTTCATCTTCCATGGCTTCGACTATTTCTAGGGGAGGTCTTCCAATCAAAAAATGACGTTAATGCTTCTTGTTGGTTTATTTCGTCAACTATGATATATAATGGTCTTGAATTCAAATATGCTTCTATTTGACACAAAAGTGTTGACATTTCTTCGTATGTCAAACTACTGTCTCCGATTATTCGCTTTAAATTTTATTTCATTGATTTTACCCCAGCTTCCCAAATACCTCCGAAGTGAGGTCCTGCCGGGGGGATAAAATGCCAATCAATCCTATCCTTCTCCAACTGCGCTGCAAACGATATATTTTCTTGTATTGCATTAAATAACTCTTGATCTAGTTTTCTTCCAGCTCCTACAAAGTTAGTTCCGTTATCTGAATAGATATTGGCACATTTCCCGCGTCTAGCTATGAATCTTCTGAGCACTGCCAAAAATGTGTCAGAAGTTAGATCGCTTACCATTTCAAAATGTATGGCTTTGGTGGCCATACAAACGAATACGGCAACGTATCCTTTAAATGTTTTTTGTCCACGATTTTTCGAACATTTAACATTATAAGGACCTGCAAAATCTATTCCAGTATTTAAGAAGGGAAAAGACATCGTAACTCTATATTCTGGCAAGTTATTTGTACCTAGCACACTTTACACATTCTCTGAAATACTTTTTTAGCGAATTTTTTAAACCGAAAATCCAATACTTTCTTTGGATATAGTTTCGCATAAGGTTTATCCCTCCATGCAATGTTTCAGTATGAGCATTCTTGATTACCAAGTTGGTTAGGTAACATTTTCCTAAGATGATTGGATGTTTGACTTCAAATTCTGCATTTGAGTTTTGCAATCTTCCTCCCACCCTGAGTACGCCATGCTTGTCCAGGAATGAATTTAGTGACAATATTTTACTATTTGTCTTAATTTCTCTGTTGGTTTTCAGGCACCTTATTTCTTCTTGCTGTTTCTTTATAACAACTCTTTAAGCTTGTTTTAACTCTTTTACGGAAAGAAAATATGGATAGTATTCTTTTTTTGTTTTTATCTGAATGAATCTATTTATATATGCTACTATACGTATAAGTTTTTCTATAGTGGAATACCTTTCTATCAATTTGTAAATTGGATCATCTATTTCGTCATTTAATATTGTATTTATCAGTACAGATTCTTCTCCCGCTTGCTGCCGAGGGTTAGATAGCCATTTTGGACCTTTCCACCAAAGATCACAGTTAGTCAATTGGTTAAAATCAATTCGCCTTGATGCTATGTCTGCTGGATTGTCCTCTGACTTTACATTGTTCCATTCTGTATTCGTCAGTTTCCGAATGTCATCCGTTCTTCTTCTAATAAATTTGACCTTACTCTGACCACTGTTAATCCAAGCTAAAGTGATTGTAGAATCACTCCAAGCATAGATCACGACCACATTGTCTATAGATCCTTTCAATCTTTGGATCAATTCACTGAGCAAATGAGCTGCGCACAGCTCCAGTTTGGGAATTGTCTTTCTATTTTTTATTGGATTGACTCTACTCTTGCTGGCTATAATATTTACCTTGTGTCCTACTTTAGCATACACTACTGCAACATACGCCTTTTCGGAGGCATCAGCAAATCCATGAATCTGTATGACTGTATGATTATTTGAAATAATCCATCTTGGGATACGAATTTTTTCTAAATGTAATAAATTTTCTTTATATTTTTCCCAATAATTTTTATCTTCTATGACTAATTCCTGATCCCATTCACTTTTATTAAGCCAAAGTTTTTGAATAAAAAGTTTTCCTAAAATAGTAACAGGTGCCAACCATCCTAATGGATCGTATATTTGTGAAAGATTTGATAATACTACTCTTTTGTTTGTACTACGTGACTCCGTACAACTTACTTCAAATTAAAAGAAGTCATTTTTCGGTTCCCATTTAAGCCCTAAAGTCTTAACACTTTCATTTTCCACAATATTGAGAGCCTTATTATCCCCTGTGTCTTCTACAGTGGTTAATATTTTTAGATCGTTGGAAATCCATTTCCTCAAATTGAACCCCACTTTCTCCAATTCTTGTGAAACCAGTTTTAGTAATTTATTGGCTTCCTCTACCGAATCAGCTCCAGTCATTAGGTCATCCATATATAAATCATTTCTAATTATTTCACTGATTTTCTGGTTTTCACATTTTTCTGCAATATCTACCAAGACTCTGGTAGTCAAATATGGTGCGGATGCAGTACCGTAAGTGACTGTTGTCTACTTGTAATTTTTAATTTTTTTGTAATTTTTTGATCATCATCATTTATTTTTATCTGACGGTACATTTTTCAATGTCCTCCGACACCACAAATTCCCACTTTCTCCACTTGACAATAATGTCAAAAATATCTTTTTGAACCCGTGGACCTACCCACATTATATCGTTCAAACTTTTATTGTTTGTAGTTTTTGCTGAAGCATCAAAAACTACTCTTAATTTGGTTGTCAGGCTGGAGTCTCTTACAACAGCCTGGTGCGGTAAAAAATATTTACCTTCATTCTGCACCTCAACCATATGTCCTAAATCCATGTATCCTTTCATGAATTTAGCATAGTCAACCTTAAGTTTTTCGTTTTTTTAAACTTTTTCTCCAGATTCATAATGGCGCTATAGCTTGTTTTTTAGAATCTCCTAAGGTGGCATCCTCCTTAAATGGAATTGACACAATGTATCGCCCATCTGAGTCTTTTATGGTACCTTTAAGAAATTTGCTTTCGCATATCTCAGACTCGATATCATTCCTGTCTTCCTCTTCAACCTCCCAATATCGATCTAAATCTTTTAGTTCGATTGTCGTTGCTCGTTTTTTTTCCTTTGGATTTTTTACACCCAGAAACAATCCACCCGAAAAGAGTTTTTTCCCCAAGGAGCCCGTCTATTCTTATAACTCCATTCTGTATAATGTGTGTATATAAGTCTGCTCCAATGATAAGGTCAATACGACCTGGCTTATCAAATTCGGGGTCAGCTAACTTACATTTCTTCCATTTTTCTTTGTCATCTTTAACTACATTGACTGGAAGAGCCTTCATTAGCTTTGGGAGTATAATTGCTTCAGTTATTAAATTTTTAGGAGAATTTGTAATTGAAATTACGATTTTGTGCTTGAAGATACACTTTCCAGTGGAAGACACTCCACTTAACTCTGTTTGAGATCGAATTTTATTTAATTTTATAATCTGCGCAGATTCTTCTAAAATGATTCTGCTTTGTGACCCAGTGTCAATCAAAGGTCTAAAATTATCGAGTTCTTTATTTGAACTCTAGCCGTAGCTAATAAGGCTTGATCCGATGTCCTTAGCGTATTGACTTTTTCTGTTTTTTGATATTGTGATAGGTGAAGCATGTTATGGTGATTTCCCTTGCACACCGAACACGATATCCTGTTTAGGAATTTTATATAATATGCGTGATTAAAGCATTTAAAACATAATTTGGCCTTTTTTAATTTTCTCCATTCTTTCTGATGGATTTAATGCTCTAAACGTTTGGCATTGTGCCACGGTATGTCCTTTGCATATGGGACAATTGTTAGTAAAAACTTTTTTCCTAACACTAGTTTCTTTAACAGGATTTTTATCCTGAACAGAGCTTATTGAACCTACTTCGGATAATAATAGAATTTCTTTTGGTTTTTTTGTATGACTCTTATAAAGCTGCAGAGCCTCTTTATTAATTTTTTTCAAAATTATTTGTGCAAAGATTACATCCACCTCATCGGAAACTTGTGCTTTAGTTTAATAATGTGAATTGACTCATTTATACGTAGAGTCAATAAACATTCTTAATTGCCTTGTTGAGTTGAGATTCACACTCTCAAGCTCAAGGAGGCGATTAATCTGTTCGGAAAATATTTTCCTTTTATTTTCATACAGCTTGGTTAATAATTCCCAAGCGGCTTCATAATTATCCCCAGACCCCAGTAACAAGTAAGACACCACGTTTTTGGCTTCTCCTTTTACTTTCTGAACATTCTGCCAAAGGCCGGCAAAACTGACATCAGATTTACATATTACATTGCTTATGGACAATTATTCTTTAACGATTTAGTGGACTGTAATTATCTATTTCATTTAATTTTTTTTTTTTAACTTAATCTTGCTCTTTTTGTTTATTTATATATTTCCTTTTTAAACATTAGCTTTTCTTATAACTTAAATTAACATTGACTTGAATTTGTCTTTCTTAATAATAAAACTTATAATACTTCGTGTTCTGATGAACATTCTGCGACAGGCCCGGCAAGCTTGACATTTAACCCTATTATTTTTTACTTTTGACATTTGTGCAAATAACGATTTAATGGACTGTAACTTTTATAATTTTATACATATATATTCTTTTAATTATTTGATTTTAAATTCCTGCCAACGGGCCGGCGAAAGTTATGGCTTCTAATGATTTCAAATTTTTCTCGTACAGATTCCACTCCGCTTAATCATTAGTACATAATTCTTTATCCCAATCGTTTTCTTCTACCCAAAGCCTTTGCATAAATAATTTTCCTACTATAGTCACTGGAGACAACCACCCCAATGGATCATATATTTTGGCTAGGTTTGATAATACCCCCCTTTTATATATTTTCTTATTGTCTTTCAATTTAACTGCGAATTTAAACTCATCTTTAAAAGGTTCCCATTGAAGCCCCAAAGTTTTAACTGATTCTGTTTCCTTTATGCTCAATATTTTATTTTCGCCGGCATTTTCAACTGTATCAATAATTTCTTTCTGGTTGGAGATCCATTTTCTTAAATTCATCCCTACTTTCTCCAGCTCCATTGAAACCAGGCATACTATTTTCTTGGACTCTTCAATGCTGTCTGATCTAGTCATTAAATCATCCATATAGAAATCATTTATAATCACCTCTTTAATTAACTGATCCTGACATCGATTTCCTATCTCCGCTAACACCCTGGTTGCTAAATACGGAGCTGATGCCGTACCCTATGGAACTGTGGTAAGTTTAAAATCCTGTATTTTATTTTTGGGGGAATTTCTCCAAAGTATATGCAAACATTCTTGATCTTTTTTCGAAATATTAATTTGCCGGTACATCTTTTCAATGTCTGCTGAAACTACATACTGCCATTTACGCCATTTTAGAATAATATCGAAAATATCTTTTTGCACTCGAGGTCCAATCCACATAATGTCGTTCAGGCTTTTATTATTAGTTGTTTTTGCGGACGCGTTAAAAACCACTCTTAACTTTGTGGTTAAACTCTCATCCCTAATTACGGCTTGATGCGGCAAGTAATATTTCCCTTCTGGCTTGGATTCAATCATAAGACCTAAGTCTATATATTCAGCAATAATCTTACAATACTGTTGTTTTAGATTTTCATCTTTACATAATTTTTTCTCTAAATTTAAAAACCGTGAATCGCTTGGTTTTTTGAATCCCCCAAAACTTGATCCTCTTTAAAAGGAATTGAGACCACATATCGACCTGATGAATCTTTCTTAGTTGTTCTCATGAAATTTTCTTCGCAAATTTGAAATTCTAAGTCATTTTTACTCTCTTCTTCTAATTCCCAAAATCTTTCCATATCTTTGCACTCAATCATGGTTGCAACTATTGTGTTCTCGCCTTTCGATTTTGTGCAGCCCGACACTATCCATCCAAATGCAGTATTTTGACCAAGGAGTCCGTCTATTTTCTTTATTCCATTTTTAAAGATGTGTGCATACAGATCTGCTCCTATTATCAGCTCCATCCTACCTGGCTTGTTGAAATCGTGATCAGGAAGCCGATATCTATCACACTTTGCGGTGTCAATGTTAATCATTTGACCTGGTAGTGCCTTCATTAATTTTGGTAGGATTATCGCATCTACCGTCAAATTATTTGTATCCTTTTTTTGTGTTTTGATTTGTAAATTTACTGCATGCCTTGAAAAGCCTCGTGGAAACCCCACTAATTTCGGTGTTCTTTTTAATTCTCGGTAATTGGAGAATTTGTGAAGCTTCCTCTGAAATTATAGTACTGTGGGACCCACTGTCTATCAAAGCTCTTCATTTTTCGAAGCCACCATTGCCTGATTTCACTTCTATCAGGGCTGTAGCTAACAACGCTTGTTCAGTTGTTCTACACGTGTTCACTTTTTCTTGGATCCTAACATGAAGTAACGTATGGTGAGGTTTGTTACAAGTCACACATAGCTGCTCACTTGTGCATCTTTTAAAATTTTGAGGCCTCAGACATCTAGTACAAATATGATTATTTTTTGCCCAGTCAGTTCTTTTTGCTGGGTTCATTATTTTAAATGTATAGCACTGGACTAAATAATGCCCTGGTAATTTACAACATGCACAGTTTTCGCTATGATTATTGGGCATTGTACTAATAACTATCTTTACAAGTTTATCTCCGTGTGTAAATGATGATATAGAATTAAGTCTTTGTTCTAAAAATTCCTGTCACCGCTTGGCCGATCACGGGAATGCCTTATAACACTCGCAAATAGGACAATTGTTGAAGTGATGTGTAACGAGCGTTTTATTCTAAAAGACAATTGTTCTTAACCTGATACATAATTACTTATCCTACATACCGCAGTTTCTCTTCCCCTTTCTGTGATGGCGCAAATCGATGTGTTTTATCCGCCAAATATTGTATTCCTTTTTAGCCGATTTTAGTGCGACCAAATAAACTAAATACTAGACTTCATAAAAATACTGACTTCATAAAAATCCTGACTATCGATAGCCTAATCCGTTCCGCGACATCCCCACCCCCGTGAAGCAGCCGCATTCACCACGTCCAGGACAGCTAGCTTCGAAGCGGGACGCATAGTCGTCTTGGCTCGATCGGTAGTCCGCACCGCTGCTCGACGAGGTACTCCATCCTTCCCGGTGAACACCTCTTCCACGACGCCTCGTTTCCATTCCCTTCGTGGTATGGCTGGATCGCAGATGAATACCAGGTCTCCTCGACGGATGGGCTCGACGCGCTTGCACCATTTCTCCCTGCGCACAAGAGTTGGCAGGTACTCATGCACCCAACGCTTCCAGAAGCGATCGCGCATCATCCTTGCTATGCGCCACTGATTCCTAGTAGCGGATCTCCCGGGCTCCTGTCCATCATCCTTGGGGAGATCTGGGATATCCGATGCTCCTTTCAGCAAATCGTTAGGCGTCAGTGGAGCCTCCTGGTCCACCGTCACCGGTAGATGAGTGAGCGGACGAGAGTTCACGATGCTCTCCGCCTCAATCAGCAGGTTCTCCAGTACATGCTCCTTGGCCGCGAGCTCCTTCATTGTGTGCGCCAGCACCTTCTTCACGCACTGCACCATCCTCTCCCAGGCACCGCCTTCAGCTGGGTTCGCCGGGCAGTTGAAGATCCATTCGACTCCCTTAGACGACAGCTCGCCCTGGATCTGTGCAGGCTCGAACACTTCGCTGAACCTCTTGGACTCGCGGTCGGCTCCAACGAAGTTCTTCCCATTGTCGCTCCTTATCCTGACCACTGGTCCACGGCGGCTCATGAAGTTCCTCATGGCGATTATGCAGGAGTCGGTGGACAAATCGTGAGCCATCTCCAAGTGGATAGCCCTCGTGGTCAGGCACGTAAACAGTGCCACCCACCTCATCCGTTGGCCTCTAGCCGATCCGCAGGCAGGGGGCCCATCTAGGGCAGTGTGGGTCGTGCCTTCCACAGCTTGCAAACGTTGCATTTGCTCACCACCCTCCGTTCGTTATCCAGAACTTGCTCCGAATCGATCCGATCGTCGCCTCCGCGTTTTGGTGGCACATCTTTTCGTGGTGTTGCTGCACGATCATCTCTGCCTCGTGAGACAGTATGATCGGCCGACGTGCGTTGTATGGCACACACGTCGCGTCGTCGATCCTTCCACTGGCTCTCAATACTCCGTCCTCGTCAAGGTATGGGGAGAGTCCGTGCAGTCGGCTGTCCTTGGCGACGTTTCCTTGGCTGTCCTCAGCAAACGCTTCTCGCTGCGACTGCCGTATCAATGCGCGCTCTGCTTCAGCGCACTCCATCGCGGTCAATCCGTAGACCTCTTCATCGCGACGTATTCCACGGCATCGTCGAACAAATCTGAGCGCCCACGCAGTCGTCCTCACCAGTCGATTATAGCTGGAGAACCTCTGCAGGGATATAAAGTTTACCGTGACCAAGGCAAACTCACATTTCATTTCCTCGTCGTCGGTCGTCGGAGGAATCCAGTCCTCGCTCGATCTCGGCCAGCTCTCCTCTGGTCCTCGTAGAAACGGCGGTCCGCTTAGCCATCGCGAACCGATGCTCAGGTCCACGGCCTTGCGTGGCCTTGTCGCGTCATCCGCCACGTTTTCGGCGGACGGGATCCATCTCCACTGGGACGCCTCTGTCGATTCCAAAATCTCCGCCACCCGGTTTCCGACGAACTGTTTGTATCTCCGGTGGGTGTTGCTTATCCAGTGCAACACAGTCTTGGAGTCCGTCCATAGCGCACAGCTGCTGATCGCCACACCGTGCTCCTGCTTGACGGTGTCCATCAATCTCGTGCCCAATACCGCTGCTTGGAGTTCCAGTCGCGGGATCGACATGGTCCTCATCGGGGCGCATTTCGTTTTGGAGCTTATGAAGTGCGCCTGCACGTCTCCGTTCTCGTACGTGGCCCGCCAGTAGGCCGCTGCTGCGAACGCCGATTGACTGGAGTCCACGAAGATGTGCAGCTGTAGCGTCCGCACTCGTCCGCCGCCAAAGTAGTGGCGCGGGCATCGGAACTCCTGGATCCGACTCATCCCTTGCCGCCAATCCCCGAAGGCTGCGGCCAATTCATCCGGTAGCGGCTCGTCCCAGTTGACTCCTCTCCGCCAAATCTCCCTCAGCAACAGTTTGGCAGTCACCATGTAGCAGCTCAGGAACCCAATCGGGTCAAACGTAGACATCACCAGGCTTAGGAACTCCCTCTTGGTAGGGACTCGTTCCCCCGTCATCACGTTCCTCGGGACTCGATGGTACTTGACGCCGAACTTGAACTCATCGGTAGCCGGCTGCCAGTACATCCCAAGAACCTTCTCCTCAGCTTCGGTCCATCCGACGCTGGCGATGGACTCAAGTGGGTTCAGCGCTCTGACCACACTTGCCGAACTGGAGGTAAATCGGCACAAATCAAAACCTGCTTCAGCGTGAATTTCTCTCACCCGTGTCGAGATGGCGATAGCTTCGTCCTCGCTGGCGAAACTGTCGACGTAGTCATCCACGTAGTGGTATTCGTTGATGGCCAGGGCTGCTCGCGGGTCCGTGCTGCTATACCGCAAGGCATTCACGGTCTTCACGTAGTCCGCCGAACATGGTGAGGAGGCCGCTCCGAACGTCATTACTGCCATCTCGTATACGGCATTGTTGTACGGCAACACCGGCAGACGCGTGTTCGCCTTCACTGCCTGTACATCCTCCTGACGCAGGCTCTGCATCGGAAGGCTCAGATTGGCCACTCCGTACACATTTTTCAGCCCATGGCGCTTTGGTTTGCCCGCTGCGCTGATCTGCAGGCTGACCACCTTCGTGTGCTCTTTGGCGGATTTTCCACCAAACCATTACACATTCAGCTGGCGACTCTCGCCTTTCAGGTTCAGGCTGCGGATGAGTTCGTCGTCGATGAGTGTGACAGACGATCCTTCGTCCAGCAGTGCGTACGTGTCGACCTTCGTATTCTCGCCGTTCGTACTCTCGCAGGGTAGAATCCTGAACAGCAGGTGGCATCCAATTGAGTCGATGTTGAGGTTTCGGTGCGGCAACTCCTGGCGATCGTACGCCGATCGCCCTTCATCCCGCTCACGTCGCGCGTCTACAACTGCGGCCGACGTAGGATGGTTCCTTTCGCTGGAATCCACTAACCGTGGCACTCCCCTCCGATTGTTGCCGTCTCTGTACGGCTGTCGGTCCTGATCCCTCCTGTGGCCCCCATCTGCGACTGGCGGCCGTTTGGATAGTTCAGGTACTTCGTGGAGCAGGTGGTGATGCCTCATCTGGCATCCGAGGACGTTGCATCCGCGGCTCTTCCTGCAGAACCGGGACATGTGTCCGGGCTCCAGGCACGAGAAGCACAGTCGTCGCTTCCTCGCGGACTCGATCCGTGTCGTTGTAGAGGCGCTGATGAAGTCCTTGCAGTCCCTGACCTGGTGCTGTCCCTCGCATATAGGGCAGCATCTGGGGAGGTCGACATATTGCTCCTCCTCGCGAACACTATTCGCGTGCAGAATCCTCCGCTTCGGTTGTTCCCTGGCTCCGGCGTCCGTGACAGTGCACACCAGTTTGGCGAATTCATGCCACCAAATGTTGTAGTGGGGCGGTGTTGCCGGAAAAAGATGCCTCTTGATTGTGGTGGAAGTCGGGGGAGTCGTCGAATCGCCCGTCTGGTTTATTCACTTCATACAAGAAAACTGAACTTAACTTAACTTAGCATAAGAAAAGACGATCGCCGACGGCCGACCGCTGCACTTGGACCCGAGAGAGCGAGAGTGCAAGATTGTTCAGAGAGGGGCGAGGGCGGATGCACTCTTCAGCGCGGATGCGCTCTTCAGCGCGGTTGCACTCTTCAGCGCGGATGCGCTCTTCACGCGCTCTTCTTCGGCGGCACATTAGCCCCTCATCTGAACATCCCGCCCCCCTTGCAATCACTCGGGTTGCAACAGCTCCCTCGTCGCTACGGTTGGTGACAGGCTCCGGACACGACCCATCCAAAAACGGTGCTCTGGGCCACTGGCAGCCCGTCCTGGATCTTCAGGAAGCCCGGCTGCATGATCCGCGGGTACATGTCCGCGCCCAGGACAACGGAGATCGTCGCTGGCAGATAGAACCGCTCATCCGCCAATGTCACGCCTCGGAAGTGGGCACGCACCGCCTCGCTCAGCTCTCGAGACGGCGTATGAACGCGCATGTGAGGCTCGATTTTGAAAGCGACCTCCAGCCGTACGCTATCATCCATTTTGGAACCCACGGTGGCCGAACATACTTGTTCGTCCCCCACGCTGGTAGTGGGCAGACGGAAACTCGCCGCTAGCGATGCGTCGATGCAGCTTGAGGGCGTACACGGGTCGATAAGGGCCCCCGTGTCGAAGATCCGGGTCCCGGTGTCAATGCGCACTATCGCGGTCGGCAACACATTGACGCTGTTCCGCTGCAGCAGCGACGATAGGGTGGGCGCAGCGGCCGCGTCCTTCGGGGGCTCTTGACGAGAAGCGGAAAATTGCCTAGGCGCGGATGACGCGGGCGGACGAGCGGTGGACGGCACCCGATGAGTGGCGGACGAAGGCCGTGGAGCATCTGAAGCCTGCCGGCCAGTGGCGGAAGAATGCCGAGGAGCTGCCGACGAGCGCCGGGAAGTCGATGGCCATGGATCGGCTTGTGAGTGCCGGAAAGTGGCGGACGAAGGCGGCGAAGCAACCGAAATGCGCCTGGAGTTGGCAGACGAAGGCCGCGAAGCAACCGAACCACGCCGGGAGTTGGCGGACGACGGCCGAGCGCCAGCTGAGACACTCCGTGTACTGTCTCCCGCGCTCCGTGACTTGTGCTCCTCTTGACGCGGCTGCCGCCGAGACCGTGGCTTCTCCACGAGGTGGAGCAGCGAGTGGTGATCCTGACCACACGTTCTACAGCAGTCCCCACGCCGACACGATCCGTCGGAGTGCTCGTGAGCCAGGCAGCTGGAGCAATACCGGTTCACGAGAACCGCCCGGAGCCGCTTCTCGGCACTGAGACGTAGAAAGCGCCGACACTTCTTCAGCGGATGGATCCCACTGCAGACTCGGCATCGGTAGGACTGGGTACCTCGAGTACATCTGCTCTCCAGTGACTGGGCGCTGCGTGGACGTGGCGACATCGTGCTGAATATTACTGGCGGAACTATGACCTCGGTCCTGTGGCGCTAAGTCGTTTTGTCCCGTTTTTGTTGCGATACAGGGGGGGAGGGGGGGGGGGCCTTTAGGGGCCTCTTTATTAGGGGGGAACTGAGCAAGAGCAAAGGACCGTGAAGCTGACAGCTCGGAACCCTTCTGCTCGGGGTCGCGTAAGGGGAGCGTCACAACGTACTTGCCACACTCGTCTCTTCTCGTCGTCTGGACAAAATTGTGCTCGCAAACTGAATCCGATTCCGAATTAATCTGAGTGGGCACATCCTCCACCTCCCAAAATTTGGTGAGTAGCTGATCCAGCGAGTCACCGAGGCTACGGGCAACTCGTGTGGAAAAAACGGACACGCTGCGAGGGTTGGCTGGAGATAATGGGCCTGTCAGCACCCATCCAAAAATGGTTTCCTGACCGAGAAGTGACCCGCAGATGTTAGCCCTGGTATTACCGAGGAGAATGGACGGAAGAATGTCAGCTCCTATTAACACATCGACTTGGGAGCTTTCAAGGAAGTTGGGGTCCGCCAGGGGAATGTCGGGCAGCCCCTTGAGGCGATCTCGCGCAATCGGATATGATGGCAGATTTCCTGCCAACTGCGGAAGAACGTAAGCCGCAGTCTCTAATTGTAGCCCGGGTCTAGACGGCGACCGAATGGAGAAATGGCACAATTTAGTAGACTGCGCGGCAATGGTCTGATTAAGACCGGACACTTGGGCTTGAATAGTCTTGAAGGGAAGCTTGGCAAGGTTGAACAGTCGTTCAGTTATGAACGTCGCTTCGGACCCTGAGTCTATCAGTGCTCGTGCCTGGAAACTGCACCCCAGATGGCACACGTTGATAAGGGCAGTGCCCAATAGGACGGCTCCAGACCCGGAGGCGAAACACACCTGCACATCCGACTGATCCTCTGAGCCGTTTGTGCTTCTGGAAGGTTGTGCGGGTCGAGCCCTTGCTGGAGTAGGCGGACTTGGAGCCGTAGTGAACGGATTGCCGCGGTGCAGGAGGGTGTGATGTCGGCTGTGGCATGTGAAGCAGGTATGGGCGCTCGTGCAGTCTCGCTGCTGGTGCCCTCGAGCAAAACAGTTCAAGCATAACTGCTTCCTCTTAATGTAGTCGGAGCGCCCGTCCACGTTCATTTCTAGGAAACGCGGACATAAGCGGATAGGGTGGTTTTCCCTCGAACAGAGGTCGCATCCCTTTTGGCCCGGAGCCACTCGAGTCTCGTACGAATGGAGCCTCCGTGCAGGGGCAGCAGGGAGTCCCGACCTTGGCGGAGATTGCCCGGAGCCACTAGGCCTAACGTCGTCGATGGCCTCCAGAGTGCGATGGCGCTCTGTCAGGAAGTTATCTAACTCCTTCCATGTTGGAATTTCGGCCTTATTATGTACGGATTGCTCCCACATAGAAAGTGTGACCTTGGGGAGCTTCGAGGAAATCATAAAAGACCAGGAGACAATCCCACGCCTCAACATTGATGGCGGACATTTCTAGGGCTGTCAGACAACTCTGAATGGTGGCTTGCAGTTCCCTCAGCGCGACCCCGGACTCTTGAGAAATAGCCTGGAGGTTGAAAAGGATCTTCAACTGGCTATTGACTAACAGCCGCCGATTCTCAAAACGGTCTGTGAGGCTTTGCCACGCTGCGACAAACCCCTCATGGGTAAGCGGAGCCTTAGCAACAATGGCGTGAGCGTCACCACTTGTTTTGGACAGCAAGTGAAACAACTTCTCTACCGGGGTGAGCCGCGAGTTTTGGATATAAATGGCCGCAAACAAGTCTCTAAAGGTGGGCCACCGAAGGTAATCACCCGCAAAGACCTCGGTATCCACTGGAGGTAACCGACAGCCTGTAGACGCGGGCGTGTGGACATTGACGGAAGCCTGCGTGGATTGGGAGGCAATTTTCTCCCGAAGCTGGGCAATACACCTCGAATAGCGAGTCTGCCTCTGTGAAGGATCGGGGATTGTATTGACGTTTTCGTCACTCTTTGCCCTTTGAATGGCCCTGGTCGCCTTAGGCTTCAAAAGAGGCGTCCGCGGAGATGCGGATTGAGATCTGTTCAAACTGATGGATGGGATCGGACGCGGATTTTTGTCGTCTCCCGTGGGCATTCTCAAAAGTCAATTAGCTGGTCAGCGCTTGGCGACTGACTTGCGCAATAGGGGTCTCGTTCGAAGCGGTGGCTGGTCACACTAAAGTGATGAGAACGGTGAAATCGCGGATGGATTGCGATCACAGGGAACTAGTAGGCACTAGCGGCGCCGATGTCGAAAGGAAGATCGTGTGCGGCACAAATCGAATGTGAAAACAAAACTTCAGGAGCCCAACAACCCAGAAGTAGACGAGGTTTGGTGAGATTGTAGGCGGATGTTGCCTGATGCGGAGTGGAAGCTGCGCTAAGGGCACGGAGAATGGACACGTACCGTTCGGAATTCACCCCGAAGGAAAAAAACCAGCACCAAAAAAAAACACAACACGGCTACTGAGCCGGCGAGGTTGCGAACTTAGGCGACACAATCACGGATTTGTAGTGAAATGCCGGTTTTTTTTTTAATACAGA
Source organism: Drosophila eugracilis (assembly GCF_018153835.1). Lineage (NCBI taxonomy): Eukaryota > Metazoa > Arthropoda > Insecta > Diptera > Drosophilidae > Drosophila > Drosophila eugracilis. The sequence goes on along the minus strand of NW_024573892.1, from coordinate 122,570 downwards.
TTTTATTTCAGTTAAATTTATAATTATTTATTCCCTGAAATTGGACGCAGAAAATATATGGAATGCATGCAAGTATGTATATATGTAGGTATATGTATGTTCGTGAGGCCTAGGTTGGCACAGTGGACTGCGGACTGTATAAATAGAGGAACTGAAAGCTGTGTGGTGTAAAAAAAAACACTGATTGGGAAAAAAAAATATTACGCCAGCGGCGGACTGTTAAATGACTTTAGGAATTTTTTGAAATAAATCACACCGGCTGGCCAATATTAATTATGCTTTATTTTCGTCACCACACAATTTCACAAAGTATGTATGTATATATGCAAGTATATGTATGCACGTAAGGCCTAGGTTGGCACAGTGGAATGTGGACTGTATAAATGGAGGAACAGAAAGCAGTGTGGTGTAAAAAAAAGACACTGATTGGAAAAAAAAATATTACGCCACCGGTGGACCGTTAAATGAATTTAGGAATTTTTGGAAATAAATCACACCGGCTGGCCAATATTAATTATGCCTTATTTTTGTCACCACTGTTTCACTGTTCACTTGGTCAATTTTACGCGGCTTAATTGCACCAAAAAAAAAAAAGGGTATGGTTGTATGTGTGTATATTATATGTATGCACATATGCCTCGACCGTTGGCAAGCGAATAGCGGAATAGCAAATAACGGGGAGGCCGAAAACGGCGAGGAATATGGCGGCACACAAAACGGAGTCGGATGGAAAATTTGGCAGAATATGAAGACGAATAAGAGTAGAAAATCTCAAACTGCCGTTGTGTCGGAAAACTCGGACTTGGAGTTGACACGGAAAGGAAATAAATCTTGCAGCCGTGTGAACGAAATTTTATGTTCGGACCACTGCTGAAGACCGGCAGAGAGACGGAGACGGAAAAAATTTCGTACTTATCTTTTGGCGGAACACTGCCGAGAACTGCTGGTAGAAGAAGATATCCAGAATCCAAAGTATCCAGAATATCCAGGAAATCCGGCTCGAAGGACCAAATGAGGACCCAAAGCCACTCGCTCAGGAGCGCCACCGTCGGATACGGCTGTATCGTGGCCGCGTGCCTTGCCCAGTCCAACCTCTTGCTTAGCGGCAACTTGGCTATCAGCTCCTCTATTAGGGTTGGGTTGGCTAGGTGCTGGCTGCCGGTCGCGGTCGACTGCAGGAACGCTGACAGGTTGCTAACCTTCGTCGCGAACGGCACGATCCTCGCGATGTTGGCCTCCTGAATCGGCTGCACTTCGCGCACGCTCTCCAATTGGCTGCGGATCAGTTGCTCCGGGCGTCCATACCGGAATCGTAGCTGCTCCATAACAGCTTGCACGTTGCTGGGATGGATGAGCAACGACTTCACTGTTTCGCGAGCCTCTCCCTTCAGGGCTTTCACTAGCCTCTGGTTGTTTTCCAACTCGGTGCACTGGTAGGCTGCAGTTGTCTCCGTGAACGCACACAGGAATATTGGCCATTCCTCTGGCTGACCCTCGAAATCGGGAAGGTCAGGTAGTCTGCGTGGCGTCCATCCTTATATGCTTGTCGTCGGCGCTCCATATGATATGGGCGATGGCGCAGGTACCTCTGGGTGAACATAACCTAGCACCGGCTGTGCTGCGGCGGTCACACAAGATGGCGGAGAATAGCGCAGTATTGTTGTTGTCGACACAGGTTGCCCGTTTGCCCAATGGCCGCCAAGCGTCGGCGCCAAATTCGCACTCCATTGTGGCGGCAAATTTGCACTTACTTGTGCCGGCAACTGCAGCGATGGCGTCACTCCGAGATCCGTTTGCAGGTTGTCCCTCATCTGCCTGGGCAGGTTTTCGCTCAAACTCTGCTGTGGCGCTGCTCCATGATGTGGCAGCGTTCCACTCGAACATGGCGGTGTATTCGCTGCACCGCTCACTCCAACGCCGCGTGCCCCGATTCCAACGGGATCTCTGGCGGCCTCTGCTTGTCCTCCACTTGCTCTTGCCTTCGCCAGCTCCGACTCCAGACGTGCGATCCTTTCCATTAGGGCCGCCACTACAGTTGTGGAATCCGTAGTCTGCCCCGTCGCTTCGGGCTGCAGGTTACTTGCCGCTTTCCTGGCGGCTGTTCCACTTTCCTTCGGAGTCTGTGGCCTCTGCCGATCACCAGCCACACTCGCAGAGCTGGTCGCGGTGCCAGTTGCTGTGGCCGTGGTGGTCGCAGTTGCGGGAACGCCCGAGGCTTCCAGCCTGGGGCTCCGCCTGGGTGAGTGCTTCGTGGGCATCATCTTGCAGAGTGCGAATAAAAGAATTTGTCACCGCTTGGCCGATCACGGGAATGCCTTATAACACTCGCAAATAGGACAATTGTTGAAGTGATGTGAAACGAGCGTTTTATTCTAAAAGACAATTGTTCTTAACCTGATACATAATTACTTATCCTACATACCGCAGTTTCTCTTCCCCTTTCTGTGATGGCGCAAATCGATGTGTTTTATCCGCCAAATATTGTATTCCTTTTTACCCGATTTTAGTGCGACCAAATAACCTAAACTAAATACTAGACTTCATAAAAATCCTGACTATCGATAGCCTAATCCGTTCCGCGACAATTCCATAACATCCGACAGTGCCTGAATGTCTTTTGTCTTTTGGACATGACTTTCATACAAATTTAGACAGTCCTTATTAAATTCTCGCAGAATAATATGCGCAAAAACGGCATTAACTTCTTCGGATAAGTGTGCCTTTAACTTTATAATGTATATAGATTCATTAATCGTGTCAATAAATAATTTAATTTGCTTATTCGATTTCGATTTTTTATTACCGCTTGGTTCAAAAATCCCAAGTGGCTTCGTAATTTTCTCCGGCGCCTAGTAATAAATGAGTAACCACATTCCTGGCTTCTCCTTTTAATGCTGACTTCAGATAATTAAATTTTAGAGAGGGACTTAAATCCTCTCTTGTGTGGATGAGCTCTGTAAATAGCTCATAAAACAGATCCCATTCTTTGGAATCACCACAAAATGTGGGAATCTGGATATTAGGCAGGGTTGGTAATTCCTCCGCCTTTGCCACCATCGACACATCAGCCTGCCTATTTACTCTGCTGAGTAGATTGCTTATTGCAGCTAATATGTTATGCGTATCAAACTCAATATCGCATATTTCGTCCTCCAATACCGAACTTTCCAAACTATTTTTAACCTGTTCTGTCAAGAACTGCACATTCCCATACAAAAACTCAATTTTGTTTTTCCTTATATTCAGAAAATCGGGACTATTATCTATGAGAGTCGTCGTCTTATTTAGATATTCTCTTAATTTGCCTAACTGACTTCGAAATGTCTGCTCTATTCTGGATGCGTTTGAAGTGCCTGGCAACTCAATACTTCTCTGTGTGCTTTTGGAGATTTTTTCTGTGGGCACAAACTGTAGCTCTGGCTTATTACTTGACGACTCTTTTTCAAATCTTAATTTGATTTGAGTCAACACCATCATTATTGTATCATATTGCTTGGCATTGAAATACTCATGATCGACCACGCCGATCTTTAAAAGGAGAGAATGATTCGCGATGAAGAGTTTTTGAAGCTCTTCTGACTTTTTATTGTCCTGTTCTGTTAATCCTACTTTTGCTTCTAACTGCCTTATATCCATAATAATCTCGGACTGTGTATATATATATATTTTTTTTTTTAATTTAGATATTTGTGAATCTGTATAATTTTACAACATATTTTTATCTATGTATATACGTATGGGTAGGTATTTTTATATATAATTTTCGCTTATCTGTCGTTGCCGCTGTCGTCTTCTACTGCTGCTGTTGTTGTTGCTGCTATTGTTGCTTGCCGCAGTTGTTGTTGCTGCGATCGTCCTTCTAATGTCGTCTTCTTTTGGTACTGTTCGGCTTCGTTAAAGATGATTTTATATATATATGTTTATGTATATATATTTATCAATTGCTTCATCGTTTGTTGGTTGAGTCTGTGGGTTTATTTCAGCCATCTTTTTATTATTATCGCTAAAAATAGTGAAGCGAGGCTCAGCGTGTGTTGATCTCTTACTATTTTACAATCCAACTGAACGATTTCAGTTCTCTGCACTACCACACTCACACCCATACGGGTTCTATTGTGGTCTCATTCTATCAACCTTACACTGAGACACACTGACAACCGCATATGCTGTCGTCTCACTTTTTCTAGTGTTGTACAGTATACAAAGGCTCTCGCCTTTTGCAACACTACACAATTCGCCTCAGGACTCAGGCGTGCAATTCTAGACTTAGGCGCGCAATTCAAATTACTGAACTTGCTCCGACATATATATATATTTATTTTTCACGTTTTAGTTGATTGTGAACTCTTTTTGGCTTGATTCACTTTATCAATTTATTCACAGGCTCCTTGCCTTGTTAGTTTAACCTTTTGACACTTGACACTTAATAACCGTCGCGATAAATAGTTTTCTTTTTATTTATTCACGCACTCTTTATGCTGATGCTTATGGCCTCAAGCACGCCTTACGAATTTTTCGTTTTTTTTTTTTTGTATTTTGCCGATTTTTTCGACCACAAAACAAAGTTATTTTTATTAAACCAACCAATTTGTTGAGTTGAAAAAATAATAAATTTTTAAACAATAAGGACTCTTTTTTATCCTTTTGCTTTTACTTTTATACTCCGTTCCTTACCATTGAGGGGGAAACAAGAGTAACTTATTTTGGTACCTTTAGCTGAAAGTGTAACTTTGCTTTGCTTTAAGGAGCTGGCCTTTCTCTGAGTCCCTTACCATAGAGGGGGAAACTGCAGAGTTAGTCGAAGTAAAAATGCTTCGAAGGCTCGATTGACCAAAATGAATAGCGCCCAAATAAGAACACGTCTTCATTTGCAGAGCTAATATTTCAAACTGATTTTATTTTATTCAAATCATAGCTTATATAGTTAACATGAGAATGTATTTTAATCTTAGTTTTAGACCCACGCATCGGACAGTTCCCGATCGTGAGAAATATTCTAAGTGCGATAAGGGTGCACAAAGTCAACCCGATAGCACATATCTTAAACAAACCCAGACCGCTCGCAGGAGGTCATATTTCGGGTTGCTTGTATTACACAGGCCCAAGTGGCGGTTTTACTTAAAGATATACAAGTACAGTGTACTGCGGCAGAGATTTAATGTTCATGTGTGAACAACTACTTTACGACGCTTTTCAACATTTTCCATAGTTTTTCCGTATACGGCATTATTCATTAACTTATAAAAAATTTTTTCGAAGTCATTTCGTGCTAATTTTCTTTGATTAGTATGTAAATCGATAATAACTTTATTTTCAGGACGAAAAGGCAAATAATTATGAGAGTCATGTTGCTTATTCCTGGTCAACTTCTAACATATATCCTACATCACCATCAGATAATATATTTTTATAGTAAAATAATGCGATTTCTTCCCTAGTTAAAAATTTAAGCCCTGAAAGTGGTAAGGGCTGACTCATAGCCCATCCATATAAATTATTTGCGTCAATGTAACTTAAGAAATTATTTCGTTTGCTAGGATCAAAGTTATTTAAGTACTTATTATTTGCTATGGAAATTCTCTGACTGCATTGTGTTAAGCCCCCTCTCACAGCTCTTTTTATAAAGTTATACATATCACTATCACTTATTAATTCTAAGTGTACGTTGGTGAACTTTAACATTGCGTCCCATGATATTGAGGGAGCAGTTACATAGTTTATTGGGTCTAACTTAGTAATCCCTTATAGTATTACAATTAAATGTGTCCCAAACTTTCTGTGCAAAACTATAATCTGCAACACTACAATTTTCATCGCTAAGAGAATTATAAAAACTTTTAATGCTGGGAAGCTGGGTTTCGTTAAACTTTTCAAATCAATTCAAGTAATCATAAGGAAATACCCTTCCTACGCATTTGTCTGAATTTCTCTCCATGAAATTTTGTTGCGAGAATTTTAAAATCCCTATCGTCCATATAGCTTGATAATTTTTCCAAGCTAGAATTTAGAAACCGTACTGAATCTATATACCTAATTTTTATATCTATTTAATGCATTTAGTTTTATAGTTTGTGTAAGAGCTATGTATAATTCTTTATTACAAGGAATAGGGTTTAAATCTCCTTCCAGTTCTTAGATAAATTATGTAAAACTACAGGAAAAAATGGATCGCTTAATTTATATTTATATATATTATATTTATATTTGTCCAGGTCGCCATCGTTGATTACCTTTTCACAAGCACAGCGACTTCCTTCTTGGTCAAAGTCATCGATTGGATCTGTACTGGGATTTTTTGCTGTGGCCCAATATTTGTAAAATAAACTCAAAGTCCTTTCTTTGAGAGTTTTACAAAATTGCTTAATGCAATTATTATTTACTTACTTTATTTAATTTACCTTCATAAGTCCATAACTCATTCAGAGTTGTATCATATTTGTGTGCAATGTAGAAGGATACTGCACACGCTGAATGTTTTTGCACCTTTGTTGTTGCCGAAGTAGTCGGATTATATAAGCAGATCTCATAGTTTTCAAGGACCGCCTCTATGTCTGCATATATAACTACTGGAGGTGATAGCTTCTTATGATATCCTTTGAAAGAAGTGGTCGTATTCGGTTCAGGATAGTACGAAGCCACTTTTCCACATTCAAGCTTATTGTGGGTAGTGTTCGTTATTGTATACAACTGCAGGCAGTTATCACAAAAATATTTTCCTGAGTGCGATTTTGAATGCTGTGAGGCGCATAATCTTTTGATGCACGTAATATAGGCATAGTGCATATTTTGACGGTTATTAACTCCTAATATATTTACATGGTTTGGTAGAATCTCTTGAGTTTTAACTGTGGGTCCCACAATTTATTATCAATATTATAATTATCAATTTCATACACATTGATGCTAAAATCTTTATTTTTTCTCGAACTGACTTATTCCTTTTTTGGTAATTGGAAACTCAATTCCTGAAAAATCCAGTTTCATTCCTTCATAAACAATGACTTCTGCATTGATATTTATGTGGTAATTTGCGGGTTTCGTTAATTTCTCCCGTGAATATTTCTTTTGTTATGGCGTTGCAAAAGTATCATTCTGAAATAGCTGGTTAGCTAGAAATCTTATGGTTATTTGGAGCTGGTACGAAACCGCTTGCAGGAATGTTTTCTAGTTTAACATGGTAACTTCAAAATAATCAAAGTTCTTGATAACCCAACCAGAATCCTTTTCCTGGAACTCTTTGCTCGATGTTATGAGAGATTCAATTGCGGCATTTAATTCTACAGTAATATTTTCAACTTGATATACCGATCTATACGCCGTTCCAAAGTGTTTTCTGGTTTCAACGGTTTCTCCGTCATTTATTTGTTTCATATAAGTCCCGTACACTCTTAACGAGAATTTGATTGCTCTATATTCTGACATGCAATCCTTAATTATTTTAAGTAAATTTGATTGACAAAATTGATAAAAATCATTTAAGTCAATTACATTTTCGTTTGGACAATTAATTCTGTATGTTTTTACAGGAAACTTAGAGTTACTTACAATTTGTGAAATATTTTTATAATTTACATCTTCTCGGACCGTAGCATTCTTATGGTAATCGGTTAGCATATGCTGACTCAAGATACTGGATACCACAAGTATGGCATAAAATTTCTCTTTTTTGCTCTTGCGTATATCCCGAAATCTTAAGCTTTTTTGTAGGACTATTTGGTTCCTTACCCTCATCCATTCTTTTCCGCTTGAGGGCATTTGCTGATGTTGAGGGAATTTCGTCTCGAACAATAGCTGGTTTCTGTTGTTTTCCTTTATCCTTCTTGTTCATTAAAATGCTGAATGCATTTTGCGGTCCTTCACAATTCTTATAGTGCTCGTCACATCTTATTTTAGAACTTGCCATTAAAACCTCGAAGGCATTCCGAGGTTTGGAACACTTGGCATAGTCATCACTAAATTCACACATCTTCACAACCATAGCACACAAATCACATGCAATTGTAGACTCCATTTTTGATTTAAGGAATGTAGTTTTGAAGTTTTTATAATATTTGTAATGTATTTGTATATATATGCTATTTGTAAAACTTGTTTATAATTTTTAAATGACGAAGATAATCATAATAAAGCACCGATACTTTTAATGTAGTTCTGAGGCGTTTGAGTAACTGATTCTGAGCAATCGGAGTGATGTCATTTATAAAGTCTGTAGACTATGTTCACCTAATGTTACCAATAGGGAGTGCATACAGGTATGTTTTACTCCTAGAACCAATCGTATTGGTTTTGAGTATACATAGAAGCCGCGGACCCCAGTCACATGGTATTGAATGATAAGGAAGACAAGGATGGAGAACAAATTAACGGATGATGATAATGAGGCCTGAGAGTTCAGTGAAAGTAAATATCGGTGTGTGCGGAAGACTGGTCAGAAAAATGACAAGTGTAATAAATATTCCATTTAATGGTTTCTACGGACAGCAGTTCGTGCACAATCTCCGTGTAAGAAAGATTTTCCATTTCTATGTTCACTTGATAGGAACGATGCCCAATGGTTCCACGAATGTAAATACAGGTGTGTGGGAAATAACGGTCAGAACACCGTCAATTACAATAAATATTTATTTTAAGACTTAAAAGGAATCGGAAACGTTCATGCACAATTGTTATGAAATAAACATTTTACCTTTATATATATATTTACTTGTAACCACGTTGTCAGCACTTGCATTCGATCGTGAACTAATTTAAAATTTCTAAAGCCTTAAGCTGAAAGTAGCTAGAACATAGGACATAGGCTGATTCAATACATCAGTTTTACATTTAGCTGACTTGATTTTAATATTTCTTTTACAAAAATCGGTGTTGTTGACGTTTCAAATGGAGCCTTATATCCGTTTGAATCAGTGATTAGTATTGAGATTTCATTTTCAAAGGATAACATTCAATATTTTTAAATTTAATATTTTTTTCATTTCCATTATAATACATTACTCGAAGACAACGAGGTTTCTTACAGCCTACAGATCTAGGTTTAATTATGTCAGCATATATAAAAATCAGAATTTACTAAGCTGACAAATTCCGTTTCTTCAGGTATTGGAATTTCTTTATTGGAGGTTTGATTAATATAATTATTGAGATACATGTCTATTATACCAACTTCCCAATCATCGTTCATGTTTTGTGGGATATTTACAATGTTTTTAAATGCACACTTTACGTTATCAGGAAATACATTCAATGAATCATTATTGAGCAATGTAATAAACATTTCATCTAAATTCCCCATTTTTATTATTGAAATTAAGCACTATTGATAAAAAATCCAATTGATTTTGGTTTTTCTTATTTGGTTTTTAGCACGAACCGATCTTATTAACTTTTCACGCCCAGACACTTATTAAAGATCTTTAAATGGATTTGAATCTATTTTATATTTTTTCAGCTTTACCCTTAATTTACGTTGTTGATCATTAAGCTTCACTTTTGTCACTGCTCTTCTTTTAATATCTTCTTTTTCGTCTAAAAAAGAAGTATCACTTAATTTTCGCTTATCGTTTAACAACTTTGTCCGTTCCTCGGTCTTAAGTTCTTCTTCATCACTATCAGTTGTTAAATTTGTAAGGTCTTCATTTTTTGGTAATTTTTCTTCATATTTCATTATTGATTGTGAAGTATTAGGTTTTACATCAGTACAACTTCTACCTCCGGAGAGATAAGTCGTGCCAAAACAGTGTTAAGCCTAGCTTCTCGCAAACCAAAACCGTTATCAGCAAAATCTTGCACAAACAAATATCAACCACAAAGAGAAAATAAAAAACCCAACAACACCAAACACACGAAAACATATAATACGGGCTCAAGCCCTTCAGCAGCTATCATGACGGACCCACCAGACATTTTCAAAATCTCATCAAAATCGTATCATTCCCAATTAGGCGACCCGAAATTTGTAATAATTAGAAGAAAGGACAACGACTCGTTTGAAAAAATATCACCATTCATAATTAAAAAATCCGTGGACTTTGCCTGTGGAGGAGAAGTTGACGGATGCAAAAAAATAAGAGACGGAACATTGTTAATAAAAACTAAAAATGAATTGCAAGCCAGAAAGCTCCTTACACTTACAAAAATCGCAGAAATGGAAGTGACAACAAGTGAACATAAAACATTGAATTTCTCTAAGGGAGTTATTTATTGTAACGACCTTAGATATATTGACGAAGATACTATCTTACAAGAACTAAAACCACAAAAAGTAAGCGAAGTTAAAAAAATAATGAAACGACAAAACCCTAACACTAACTCTGATATCAGCAACACCACTCTAGTTGAAACCGGATTAATCATTATCACATTTGAAACACACAAACTCCCAGAAATATTGCGAATTGGATACGAAACAGTGCGTGTACGAGAGTATATCCCACTTCCCCTTCGATGCAGAAAATGCCTCCGCTTTGGCCACCCAGCACCAATATGCAAAAGCTCCGAAACCTGCACTAATTGCTCAGAAACAAAACACACAAACGACAATGAAACATGCAAAAACGAAAAAAAATGCCTAAACTGCAAAAACAACCCAGAACTTGACCATCAGCACAGCCCAACCGACCGCAAATGCCCCACTTTCATAAAAAACCAAGAATTAACAGCTATTAAAACCACACAAAAAGTTGATCACAAAACTGCCCAACGTATTTACTTCGAACGACACGGATTTCAATCGAGGAACACCTACGCCAAAACACTTGCAAACGCCACAACTCAGAGGACAACTAACCCTCAATCATCGAATGCTAATATAAATACACACACAAACACAACATAACCACAACATAAAAATTGAACACCACACCCACATCAGGAACCCAAACTTCTCCATTAAATACGACAGCTACCGGCTTAGTCACAACAACTCTACCATCAGGCCAAACTCTTCAACGACATCACCACCACGATTACGACAAACTAGAAGACATGGATATTGACTGCATCACACACACCAAAAAACCAACCACACCGTACTCGTCACAACTCACAGAAGACTCACTAAAAATAAAAATCTTCCATAAAGATAAGTCTAAAAACCTAACAACTAATCTTAAAGCATCCAAGACTAAGACCAAAGCGCTAAATAAAATCCAACTCACTAACAACAGCGACAGCGAATCCATATAGAACCTTAAACTCAAACCGTTAACACTACCAATAAAGTTAAGTTACAAACTTTCATCTTCACTAAAATGGCATTAACAATAATTCAATGGAACATTCACGGCTATAGAAACAACTACACAGAACTCCAAATGTTAATTAAATCTTAGAATCCACACATTTTAGCCCTTCAAGAAACCCACCTATCAAACCTATCCTCACTCCCCTCCCCAATAAATTATACACTTCACACTAGCGCCAACAACCACAACGGCTTTGGAGGCGCTGCCCTTCTCATCCACAACTCCATCTCCCAAAACCCCATGTCCCTAAACTCCGACTTCGATGCCGTCGGAGCTTTTTGGGAATGGCGTCATGGTACAGGAAATTTATACCGGGGTTCTCGGAACAGGCAGACCCACTCCAAGAACTAATACGGAAAGGGAGAAAGTTCGACTGGCAACCTCGACATCAGGCAGCATTTGATCAAATAAAGACCAGCTTAACACGGGCACCGGTGTTAGCATGTCCCGATTTCACTAGGCAGTTCGTGTTACAAACGGACGCCAGCGACTTCGGGATAGGGGCAGTGCTGACGCAGGAGAACCCAGAAGGGGAACGAGTGAAAGCATATGCGAGCAGGAGGTTGAACCAAGCGGAGCGGAACTACAGTGCCACAGAAAAAGAATGTCTCGCTATATATTGGAGTATCCACAAATACAGGATGTACTTGGAAGGGTACAGGTTCGTAGTGATAACCGACCATCAAGCACTCAGATGGCTGAATTCGATTGAAAGTCCTTCGGGCAGAGTGGCAAGGTGGGCATTAGGCTTGCAGCCGTTTCAATTCGAAGTAAGATATCGCAAGGGAAAACTGAACGCCGTAGCAGACGCATTATCTCGCGCGCCACCAGTCGAAGTAAAAATGGCACAAACAGGACAGGGCTGGCTAGAAAAGAAATACAAGGAATGCCAGTAGAACCCGGGAGACGAGGAATATAGGATCGAGGGCGGAAGATTGTACAAACAGGGCTCCAAGAAGGGAGACCTTAACCCCTGGAAGCTGTGCGTCGCGGGAGAAGAGGTACAGGCGGTATTACGAGAGAACCACTGCCAGGAGGCGGCAGGCCACCTAGGGATATTCAAAACACTCAGGAGGGTCACGAAGCAGTATTTCTGGCCGGGTATGAAGAAGGACATCGTAACCTTTGTGAAGACATGCGAAACCTGTCAGCAGTACAAGACGTCGCAACAACACCCAGCGGGACAGATGCTGACAAAGATCGCCGAGGCTCCATGGGAAACCCTATGTGTGGATTTTGTGGGCCCACTACCAAGGACACGACACGGGAATACTATTTTGGTAGTGATCGTAGATAAATTTTCAAAGTGGGTAGAATTAACGGCGGTACGGCAAGCAACGGCGGACACGTTCCTAAAGGTATTCCGGGAAAAGGTGATAGCAAGGATTGGAGCCCCTAAGATCCTGATATCTGACAACGGAGTACAATTCACCGGCAGGAAGACCAAGACAGCTATGGAACACTGGGGAATAAAACAGCAATTCACCGCGCCGTACACACCGCAGCAAAACCCGACCGAGCGCACGAACCGCACAGTGAAAACCATGATAGCGGAATTGACAGGAGGAGAACAAACCAGATGGGACGAAAACCTACCGGAGTTGATGCTCGCGTATAACAGCAGCACTTCGGAGTCAACGGGGCATAGCCCGGCACAATTACTCTATGGAAAAGAGCTGCGGTTGCCCGGAGCACTGTTCGACAAAGTTACGAAAGGCTCCGGTCTGGTATTAGAATCGGTTCCCGAAAGATGGGAACGACTGAAGAATACCAGGTCGGAAGCTTACAGGAATATGGAAGACGCCGCGGAAAACCAGAAACGACACTATGACCTACGGAAAAGGGTATGGAAACCCAAAATAGGGCAATTAGTGTGGTGCAGAACACACTTCCTATCTAGTGCGATAGATAAGTTTAACGCAAAGTTAGCGCCAAAATACGACGGGCCATGGGAGGTACGGGGTTTTCCGTCACCGGTAATAGCAGAGTTAAGGAAGCAGGGGGGCACAATTAAAAAACGGGCATACTTGGGGGATTTAAAAGAATACCACAGTAACACTAACCCGGGCAAATCGAACCCCAATAACCGTAGTAACCAAACTTCCGCTCTCATCATTTCAGGAAATATGGACAAATTCCAACACTCAAAAGAGCGGTTCCGGGAGCATAGTAAAGTAAAAGTAATACCAGCACGGGCCGCCGGACCCGAGATAAGGATCCGGACGGCACCCGCACGGCCAGGGGTCCGGCGCAAGGTGGCCGAGGGAAGTCCGGCAAGGGAAGAACACCAGGGCCGGGGCACGACCGACGACGAGGCGCCGTCAGGAAGAGTCGAGAGGGCGGCAGGCCCCGACGATCACACCAACGAGACAAGAGACAACTCCCCGGACCGAGACGTACTACAGTGTTGCGTCTCGGAAGGTTCGGGGGGGAAACCACCGGGCCGCTCCACGAAGAAGAAACAATAGTAAATAACTGGGGGTGGACGGTCCCAGCAGGGGTCGTCCTCCGACCAGCAACGGTGGAACAAATTCTGGACAGATGGAGGAGGAAGCCCAGGGGCAAACAACAGAGCCTGTTGGTGCCGGAAGGGGCACGAACGTGGAATGTGCTCTTCGGCAGAGGCCGAAGAGTCACTATCCGGCAGGCGAACCGAAGGCAGCCGGAGGAGGCCCGTCGACCGGACACCACAGGAGGGCAGCGACGTGGGGACGATATGAGAGGCGTCGAGTGGCAGATCCAGGCGGGATTCCACCTGCTCCCAACCACCCAGGCCCACATCCGGGAGCGTTGGGCCGGGTTGCGGTTTTGACAGCACCGCAGCGTCCTGGTGCCCAATGGGGATGTCACCCTCCAGGTCATCTTCGGGCGAGGCCGCCGCATCATGATCCGGCCCCACACGCCAGCCGCCCATAAAAACGGGGGGGTAGTATGACGCCCGGGGCGCATAAAAAAGAGGATAAGATATAAAAATTAGGAATAGCCATGGAGCCAAATAATGAAGTATTTAGGATAATTTGTTCATAGTTATAAGGAGAGAAAAGACACTGAAATAGTCGCTGTTGAGTTATTAAATAAATAAGATTTGAATTTGAATGCGCGGGCGCGCCTTAGTGAACCACGATCGGTCACACCACCGGGCCGAACGGTCACACTACAGAAAGGGATTTTCGGGAACGGGCACACTGGCGGCACCCACCGGGTATATAAGGAGGACCAGTTTCTGGGAAGAGTCACTTGTGCGGTGGATCTCACCCAGGTAAGATCAGCCCTCTCCCGCAGTTGGGCACCCTCGCCAGCACTAGTCACTTTTTGGGTCAGATTTAACCTCAGGCTAAATCTAATAAATTCGACCTCGGTCATACCGAGGGAGCACTGCCATCGGCCATTCGCCGATGCTTGCCGCAGCAGATCCACGGGATCACTGCCAGGCACTGTCGCAACAGCCTTACCCGGCTTTGCGTCTCTTACGCGTCGGACCTTCAGGGCCTCGCGTCATCTCTCGCAAGAGTCCCACAGGGATTTTGCGTCTCTTACGCGTCGGACCTTCAGGGCCTCGCGTCATCTCTCGTAAGAGTCCCACAGGGACTTTACACCTCTTACGCGTCGGACCTTCAGGGCCTCGCGTCATCTCTCGCAAGAGTCCCACAGGGATTTTGCATCTCTTACGCGTCGGACCTTCAGGGCCTCGCGTCATCTCTCGCAAGAGTCCCACAGGGATTTTGCACCTCTTACGCGTCGGACCTCAAAGGCCTCGCGTCATCTCTCGTAAGAGTCCCACAGGGACTTTGCATCTCTTACGCGTCGGACCTCAAGGGCCTCGCGTCATATCTCGCAAGAGTCCCACAGGGATTTTGCACCTCTTACGCGTCGGACCTCAAAGGCCTCGCGTCATCTCTCGTAAGAGTCCCACAGGGACTTTGCGTCTCTTACGCGTCGGACCTTCAGGGCCTCGCGTCATCTCTCTCACAAGAGTCCTACAGGGATTTTGCACCTCTTACGCGTCGGACCTCAAAGGCCTCGCGTCATCTCTCGTAAGAGTCCCACAGGGACTTTTGCATCTCTTACGCGTCGGACCTCAAGGGCCTCGCGTCATCTCTCGCAAGAGTCCCACAGGGACTTTGCAGTTCTTACGCGACGGACCCCAAGGGCCTCGCATCATCTCTAGCAACAGCCCTACCGGGGCTTTGCATCGCTCACACGTCGGACCCAAAGGGCCTCGTGTCATCTCTCACCCGAGACCCACTGGGTTTCTAGTCATTCTTTTATCATACCGATTCCATAATCTTTTCCTCATCACATTCACACTCGCTCGCGTAACCGGCCCTCGGGCCGTCACCCATTATCTCGTTTCCATTTTGTCTCATCTTTCTTTAGCTAGCGGATCGCCCAGACGGTCAGGCCCTGTTCCCAAACGGCTTCCCCCTTAGCACCCTACGGAGCATCGGACACCCGACTACCCTCCCTCGGAAGCTCTCCCTCCTGGCCCCGCAGACCGCCCAGCGACGACCCGCCGAAACCTTGTAAAATAACTCTGTAACCCTAGAAATGAAATAAACAACTAAGAGATAATCTAACTTAACCGAACCAGCTGCGTCCTTACTCTGGGTGGAACCTTCTTTTCTAGCAACCACGCCTGACATCAAACTAAATGTTGGAACGAACTGCTGGTATCCGGTGAACCGTCCCAGGCACCCCGAAGCAGGACCGTTACAGACGGTTGACTACCGTAAATAAAAAGTGATAAAATTGCAATATACGAGTATCTGCCGTGTGAAAGTTTAATCCGCCCCACTCCAACATTTGGTCCTTCGAGCCGGATATTCCAGGAGACGATCAAATACCATTCCAGCGTTCAACAGCCGGATTTCTCACCTCAATTAAGATAAGTACGACATTTTTCCGTCTCCGTCTCTCTGTCGGTCTTCAGCAGTGGTCCGAACATTAAATTTCGTTCACACTGCTGCAAGATTTTTTCCTTCCGTGTCAACTCCAGGTCCCAGTTTTCCGACAAAACGGCAGTGAAATTTTTTCTACTCTTCTTCGTCTTCAAATTCGGCAAATTTTTCCATCCGACTCCGTTTTGTGTGTTTCGCCATATTCCTCGTCGTTTTCGGCCTCCGCATACACATAATATACATACCCTACAAACATTTCGAAAGCGACATTTACAATGCAGTCCACATCAGTTATAACTACAATTTAAACACAC
Source organism: Drosophila eugracilis (assembly GCF_018153835.1). NCBI lineage: Eukaryota > Metazoa > Arthropoda > Insecta > Diptera > Drosophilidae > Drosophila > Drosophila eugracilis. The sequence goes on along the minus strand of NW_024573892.1, from coordinate 106,115 downwards.
ATATTTCCGAGTTCCCGCAAACACACACATCCATACATAAACACAGATAATCCAGTCCACAGTCTTTGATGTACGTACACAACACAAACTCGTTCATACGGCACACCCTACCAAAATTTCAACAGCAATCTATTATATTATATTGTACATAAGGAAGCAACACGCATTCGTTCATACGGCACACATTATATGTGCACATATTATATATTAAATATATAAAATATATTATATCATTTATTATCCAAATAACCTGATTCCACGAACCCTTCGACACTGCAAGCCTGTCCAACATTGGCATAATACTTATTCCAGCAGCGCTATTTCGCACACGCCGTCGTTTCACATCTATTAAATAAATAAATAAATACATTTTTTCTTGTTCAAGCCGTGGCGGTGCGAAATATCATTTGTTTCCATATTTCTGGCTCTCATTTCGGATTTCTGATTCCAGGAATGCCCGGAGACAAAACAAAGTTATCGGTTCCGTTTGCAAATAAAACGCGATCGCTATCCGTATCTCCTCGCGCGTGCACCTTAGGCACAGTAGCTTCAAAGCCAACAACGAAGGCAAGGAGCGAAACATTAGCCACCCAAGAAGATGACAAGAAGTGGTCTGTTCCTACGAGCCATTAGAAACGATTGGGTCTAAGTCCGCTTACGCCTAAGGTTAGGTCACAAATCCAGACCAAGTCAGTAAAGTCGCTAACAACTCGTTCTCAGGCAAAAATGAGCGACGACTTTGCATCTGCAGCCCTCTCGCGGTTCATCACGGTGTCCGACCGGATGAGCCATTTCAGAGCGACCATAGGAAGTCTAGGACAATCAGCTCCGTCCGTCAACACCTGCAAGGTCCGTAAAGAACAAGTTCGCTCACTCTGGGAAAAAGCCGAGAGAGAATTTGAAGCGTGTCTAGACACGGTTTCCAGCATTACGACTGAAGGAGCGGAGGAGATTCTGGCGACTCTGCATCGAAAAAATGAATATTGCTATTCGGTGTACGCAGAGCTATCGGCTCAGCTCCGCGAGCTCATGGATCAAGCCACTCCGCAGCATTCAACCTCCGCCCTTCCACCCAATCAGTCCAACTACGTTCCGTCTGGGTGCCGGTTACCGCCATGCGACACTGAAGTATTCGAGGGAGACTATCTAAAATGGCCAACATTTAGATGAGACTTTTCCATCTCAACGCTTAAACTAGCGGCGAGGCTAAGGCAATCGTAGCCAAGTCCCCTCTAACAAATGAGGGTTTCGCTTCAGCATGGGCAGCGCTTCGAGACCGTTTCGAAAATAAGAGACTGCTAGTAAACAGCCAACTCAAACTCCTTTTTAACTTGGGGTCCAGCCAATTCTCTCATCGCAAGCTGAACCAACAACAACCACAGCTACTGCCATTACTTCAGTTACAAAGGCAACAAGAACTACGTCAACTAACCAAAACCAAAACAAAACTCAGCAAGCGGGTTCGGCCATACAGACCGGAGTTGATCGGTACATTCATATCAAGCGTAAGCTCAGCCCGCAGAATAACGCCGTATGTAACAAGTCAAAAATAAACCGTGTCCAAACTGAAAATAAAATACCCGGGAATTCGAACAGCAATAGATTTGCGATCCTAGCAGTAAATGAACCAGAACGGGCTCAGGAGACCCAACAGAAACCTAAGCCCCCACCAATTTACATTAGGGAGAAAATTACGAACGCCCTGGTAAACAATATTGTTGAGCTGACTGGGGACGGAAACTTTCATGTTGTTCCGGTCACAAAAGGGGATATCCATGAAACCAAGCTTCAGACCAAATCTGAAAAACAGTACCGAGCTGTTTCCAAATACCTGGAGGAAGCTAGGAAAAACTACTACACGTACCAACTTAAAAGCAGCAAGGGCTTGCAAGTGGTAATAAAAGGTATAGAACCAGAAGTAACCGACAAGGAAGTTATCGATGCTCTTAAGGATAAAGGGTTCTCTGCAAAAAACGTTAGTAATATCGTGAACAGAAAAAAAGAGCCGCAACCACTCTTCAGGGTCGAGCTCGAGCCAGACAGCAAAGTCATGGAAGTGGAAATTCACAATGCGCCACCTATTGTCAGAGGAAGTATGTTGAGTATGCTTATAGTGACGTCACTGCCCATGTCAGGCCTTATAACCTTAATTTCTTTATAAATAGCGAAATAATGTTCCGATTTGAAAAAGCTTTGGTAAATCGATAGATATTAACAGAAATAAGTTACTCAAGGTCAAACGAAGGCATTCGTAATAATATTATAGACGCCACAGTTTTCCGCGTTTTGTTGGCGTTAGAGTGGGCGTGGCCTGATGCAACTTCGTAGCAAGTTGCAGAGGTACCTCTTAAATAAGTGTTCCTAAGCAAAATTGTGTAGCTCTTATAGTTTTCGAGATTTTTGCAATTTTGGTTTTTCGGGTTTTGTTGGCGTTAAAGTAGGTGTGGCTTGATCGGAAAACCAGTTCGCATTGGGAGCATCATAAAAACCTACATGCTTAATCCAAACTTTCTATCTCTTATAGTTACCGAGATATCAGCTTTTCTAGAAAATCCAAAAACCGTCTTTTGAACCTTGTGGGCGTATGGGTGGGTGTGGCCGGATAGAAGTACCATTATAAGATGCGCTGGCATCTAAAGATTATACTTTCTGAATTTCAACTTTCTAGCTCCAATAGTTCCTGAGATTTCAGCAATTTTATTTTTTTGCGATTTGAGGGCGATAGAGTAGGCGTGGCAGGATGCTGTAATAAACTTGCCCTGTCCCGGGACTTCAAGAATCTTCATGGTTAATCTCAACTTTGTATCTGTTATAGTTCCTGAGATCTCAGCGTTCATACGGACGGACGGACGGACGGACGGACGGACGGACGGACGGACGGACGGACGGACGGACAGACAGACGGACATAGCTCAATCGACTTCGCTATTGTTTCTGATCAAGAATATATATACTTTATAGGGTCGCAAACTTCCTTCTATCTGTTAAATACTTTTCAACGAATCTAGTATACCTTTTTACTCTACGAGTAACGGGTATAATGAAGTGCATCCCATTTATAATCTGAAATACTTATTGCACCGAAGAATTACCGTGGAAGAGCCACTTAAAAGAAACTGCCCAGTGCAATGCACAAATTGTCAGGAATATGGACACAACAGGGCCTAATGTTCACTTCGAACAGTCTGTGTAGCTTGTGGAGACTTCCACAACTTGGCCAACTGCCCTGCCAACAAAGAAGACCCCAAAAAGAAAAAATGTGTCAACTGCCAAGGTAACCACACGGCAAACTACAGAGGCTGCCCGATCTACAAAGAGATAAAGGACCGAATGCGTAAAGTGACAGCAACGCGTCAACGCCGGAAGTTTTCTCCGACACGGCTGCTAGATCCTCACTGGGTCAACTAAATACCCAGAAGGGCTGCTCATACGCCGATGCCCTTCGATCAGGGACGGAAAACCCACTCCAGCCTAATCTAGGAAACGCTCAACAGACCCAACTTCAGTCGAAAGGCACTCTCGAATCTATGATGATCACCATGCAACAAAGTATGATGGAATTCATGTCATTCATGAAAACGACCATGCAAACACTGGTTCATAACTAGAACATGGTTCTACAGCTACTTGTAGCTAAGCAGTCCAAATAACAGATGGCAAATCTACGAATAACGATGTGGAACGCCAATGGCGTTTTACGGCACAACCATGAAGTAACACAGTTTCTGAATGATAATCATATCGACATTATGCTACTGGCATAGACGCACCTCACAAACAAATACAACTTCCAAGTAAGAGGATACACTCTCTACCGCACAGATCATCCAGATGGTAAAGCCCACGGCGGAGCCGGCATCTTAATCAGGGAATGCATCAGGCACCACTTTCACCGAAGTTTTGCAATAATTATTTGCAAGCCACGTCTATTCAAGTGCAGTCAGGCAACGGACACCTCACCATAGCCGCTGTTTACTGCCCACCGCGCACCTCGCAATTTCTGAAGGACAATTCATGGACTTCTATAACCTGCTTGGGGATCGTTTTATAGCCGCAGGGGACTATAATGTCAAACACACGCACTGGGGATCACGCCTTGTGACTCCCAAAGGAAGGCAATTATACAATGCAATCATAAAACCGAACAACAAATTAGACTAGACTATTATCAAGGTTTTTAATCCAATTTTTCCTTGAAATAATTATATGTTATAAATAACCAAACGAATAAAATATTATAATATATTTCAGTTGAAAAGCATATGCTATAACTCTGTAAAAATAAAATTTGTAACATTAGCTTTAATGAAATTTATAAATTTTTAGGAAATAAAGCACACAGAATAATAATAGAAATAAAATTAGACTACGTTTCCCCTGGCAGCCACATACTGGCCAACAGACCCCCGGAAAGAACCAGACCTAATAGACTTTGCGGTGACCAAAAATATTCCACGCAATTTAATAAGCGCCAGAACACTTTCGGACCTGTCATCAGACCATTCTCCAGTGCAAATAACTCTCCTTCAAAGCACAAAAATTACAGATTACAAATTACCCACAGGTTGACGTCGCACAGAACCAACTGGTTAAAATACAAAAAGTATATAAGCTCACACATCAAATTAAACCCTCAATTTAACCTCGCAGCTGACATCGACTGCTCTACCGATGCTCTTGAAGAAGTATTCGTGAAGGCAGCCACTATCGCAACACCACAAGGCAGGGAGATGGAAACTAACCACCTTAAAACTAATCTGCAAATTGAACGGCTAGTCCTAAAAAAGAGGAGCCTGCGACGGGCCTGGCAAACAAACAGATCGCCGTCATCAAAACAACGTCTTATTAAAGCCACCCGCTTGCTAAATCGAGCTCTAAAGCAAGAAGCAGAAAAGGCACAACTGCGGTATATTAAAAAACTTTCGCCAACCAGTACAAAACATCTTCTGTGGAGGGCTCATCCAAATCTGAGCTCCCCTATCGAAACAGTCACGCCGATAATAAATTCATCTGGCAGCTGGGAACGCAGCGACGCGGATAGAGCCGAAACTTTTGCTTTACATCTCAGAAACGTCTTCCAGCCGAACCCTGCCACTGGTTCATTTGTAATACCACAAATCGAATCTGAATCTATTTCCTTGCCACCATTGTTTCAGCCGAAGGAGATCGCGAAAGTCATTGGGGAACTGAAACAGAAAAAGAACCCTGGCGGTGACCAAATAACCCCAAAAATGATAACCGAACTTCCAAACATTGCCGTTGAGGTTATTTGTAAGCTCTTCAATGGGATCATGACACTCGGCTACTATCCAAAAAAATGGAAAATATCTATTGTCATTATGATACCGAAGCACGGAAAAGACCGTACAATTTCGTCATCCTACAGACCAATCAGTCTATTATCGTGTTTGTCTAAGTTGTTCGAAAAATGTCTTCTAACCCGCATAATACTATATCTAGAAGCACACAATGTTATCCCTGCTCATCAATTTGGCTTCCGTCAAAACCATGGAACAATTGAACAAGTAAACAGAATAACATCAGAAATTCGCACAGCCTTTGAGCATCGGGAATACTGCAGTGCAATATTCCTCGACGTATGTCAAGCCTTTGATCGAGTATGGCTAGATGGTCTCATGCCCAAAAAAAAAAAGTACAAAAAAACATACTTGCCTGGATACACTCATAAGCTTCTTGAGTCGTATTTATACAACAGAACCTTCGCAGTAAGGTGCAACACAGCAACATTCGGCGACTACATTATCAAAGCTGGAGTCTCGCAAGGAATCGCGATAGGGCCTACTCTGTTCCTCCTATACACATCGGATATTCCCACAAATGAGCAGCTAACAACATCTACGTTCGCTGACGACACCGCAATTCTAAGTCGCTCAGCATGCCCAGGCAGAGCCACCTCACAGCTAGCAAATCACCTCCTCGTAGTAGAGAGGTGGCTATCTGATTGGCGGATTAAAATAAATGAACAAAAATGTAAACACACAACGTTTACCCTCAACAGGCAAACTTGCCCTCCACTATTATTAAATAACACGCAGATTCCCCAAGTTAACGATGTAACGTACCTCGGCGTCCACCTTGACAGACGACTAACCTGGAGAAGACACATCCAATGCAAAAAAAGAACACCTAAAACTGAAAGCCAACAGCCTCCACTGGATTGGTAACGCCCGTTCACCCCTGCGTCTGGAATACAAGGGGTTGCTTTACAACTCTACCCTCAAGCCCATCTGGACATATGGCTCCCAGCTATGGGGGAACGCCAGCCGAACGACATTATACAGCGCGTCCAGTCAAAAACCCTCCGATTTATCACTGGGGCACCATGGTATATCTATCTATATCAATCTAAACATCAACAGCGACCTAGGCATTCTTACCGTAAAAGATGAAATAGACAAACAAAAAGCGTCCTACAATGAAAAACTCTCTATGCACCCCAATCGCCTCGCAAGAAGCCTGGTTCCCAGCCGATCCCGTCTACAAAGCAACGACCTGCACAGCCAGCACTAACTTTCGGGCCCACTATAGCACAATATCAGACATATGACAGTTAGTTAGAGTAATTAGGTTTAAGATTTGATAAACTTATTGTTAGTCTCCAAAGGGAGAAGATTCAATAAAATAAATAGCAAAGTAAAAAAAAAAACTTGGGGTCCGTCAATTCCGAATCAGGCCAGATCTTCAGAGCACAATCCAAGGGTGTTTGATCGCTCTAGCTCATTCTGACATTTCCACTGAGAACTGGGACTGTCTCCTGGTATTCCTGTGCGCCAGTAGATTACCGAAACTGACCCTCTCCTTATGGGAGCAGTCTCTTTCATCCAAGTCTGACATTCCGACGTGGGATGAGATGAACACATTTCTTGGTGACCGATACCGAACGCTAGATGCGAATGAGGATATGAAACCAAGCCTCAGCAATCACTCTAGCACTAAGAGTCAACCCGTCTCCCGGAAGCTCAACTCTTTCGAAGCTAAGGTGGTCACAAAACCAAAGAATTGCGATCCGTACGCTTATGCCAGCGTTTTCTCCAGATGTCTGTCGATGCGCGAACCAACTACATCACACAGAAACAGCTTTGCTTAAATTGTTTCGCAAGAGGCCAACAGCTACGTGAATGTACTAGCACTCACAGCTGTTTCACATGTCGAGGGCGGCATCACACGTTGCTGCATAAAGGCAACCCCAATTCCCGTGGGCCAACTGACGGGAATAGTTCTTCTGTAAGTCCACCAAATCCAGCTGTACCGGGGGCCGCCAACGGTTCAAGAAATCTGCCCAGTGTGCAGAATTATTTCGCAACTGATCCTAGAGCTGTTTTGCTAGGCACGGCCATTATTAACATATGCCACTAGGCTCGAATTACAGGGCTCGAGCTCTAATAGACTCGGGTTCTGAGGCGACGTTTATTACGGAACGCCTGTTCGATCTCATTAAGCTGCCATTCCGCCACATCCAGGCCCAAGTTTCGGGCTTAAATCAGACCGTTTCTGCCCAGTCAACACGGCTTTGCAATTTCGCCATTCGTTTTCCTACTAAGCCGGGTCTGCAGTTAGACACCGCAGCGTATGTTCTGCCAAATTAGCAGGCATTCCATTCCACAAAGATGTCCTGAGAGATTTGCCAAACCTTCAATGGGCAGATCCCACATTTCTGCAGAGTTCCCAGATAGAAGTCCTTATCGGAGCTGATATTTTTCCATCCGTGCTGCTGAGCGGCACAAAGACCAACATCTGCGCATCTCTTTTTGAGCAAGAGACTATCTTCGGGTGGGTGCTCACTGGTCCAGTGTCCAGGTCCACAAGCAACCGAGTTTCAGCCTTTACGACTCAAGTTACAAAGACAAGGTCTATAGCACTTGCTCAGTTTCTCAGAAACGAAAATCGTTTACGAAGAGACACTTCATTAAATGAGCAGTACAACTCCGTAATCCAAGAATATTTGGATTTAGGACATATAAAATAGGTTTCGCCCACTCACAATTCTCCGAACTACTACCTCCCACATCATGCGGTGATAAAACCCGAAAGCACCACCACAGAACTGCGGGTCGTATTCAACGCTTCCAGCCCTTCAGCAAATGGGACTAGCTTGAACGATGTGCTTCATGCCGGTCCAGTCCTTCAATCTGACTTAACGATTCAGATTTTAAAGTGGCCCTATTTCAAGTATGTCTTTAGTGCGGACATCACGAAAATGTATAGGCAGATCTGGGTCGATCCAAAGCATACGCCGTTTCAAAGGATGCTTTCTATTCAGAAACAAGGAAGGTGACATTCGAGATAACGAGCTGAAAACCGTAACGGTCGGTGTCAATTGCGCGACCTATCTCGCTATCCGAGTGCTGCAACAGCTGGCTGATGACGTCGATCAGCAGTTTCCAAAAGCCAGCCACATAGTCCGTAATTTTATGTATGTGGATGACGTTTTAGCATCCTTGCCATCCATGAGTTAGTAACCGCTTTGAATTCTGCCGGCTTTCCGCTTAGGATGTGGACCTCCAACCACAAGGGGGTTTTAAAGGACAATCCAAACGATCTTCTTCTCAATGTTGAGTTCCTGAATATTGATGCCGAAATCACCGCCAAAACTCTTGGTATTCGCTGGAGAGCAACCACCGACGAGTTCTACTTCGTGCCCCCAGAGATATCCGTCAAGTCCTCCTATACGAAAAGAGAAGTCCTCTCCCAGATCGCAAAGCTATTCGATCCCGCTGGCTGGCTTGCCCCGTTTAACGTATGCAGGAGATCTGGCTGCAAGAGATGACAATCTTCCCGACGAAATGAGCCATAGATGGCAAGTGTTCCTGCAAAGTTATTCCGATCTCGATCAAATCCGTATTCCGAGATGGATCAGCTACAAGCCCCATGTAAAAATCGAGCTTCACGGTTTCTGTGACGCTTCCCAAAAGGCCTATGGGGCGGCGCTGTATGTCAGGGTTGAAGTCGGTCAGCAGATATTGACTAATTTGCTTACGGCAAAGACCCGGGTTGCCCCGGTGAAAACGGTATCCCTCCCCCGACTCGAGCTATGTGGTGCCCTATTGCTGGCAGATATGGTATCCACCATCCTTCCAAATATGCTGTCAGACAGCTCTGAGATTTTCTGCTGGACAGACTCCACCATTGTCTTGGCATGGTTAAAAAACCGGCCTGCTCCTGGACCGCATTCGTAGCCAACCGCGTAACCAAAATCGCTCAAGCTACAAAGATTGAGAATTGGTCCCATGTGCGGCCAGAACACAACTCAGCCGACCTAGCTAGTCGCGGCGTGTCCCTGCAAGAGTTGGGCGATAGCACCCTATGGTGGCATGGCCCCCAATGGCTACAACTGCCGAAACTTCAATGGCCAGAAACTTCGGATCCACACCCAGTCACGGACTTAGAGCAGCGCGCGGTGAAGGTTCATTTCGTACAGCTCCCCGGTGATGATTTCCTTGAACGTTTCTCCAGACTGGACAAGGCCTTACGAGTCGTAGCTTACGTCCAAAGGTTCCTAAATCGCTGTCGTAAGGCTCCGGTAAGTCCGGATAAGCAGCTCAGTAATCGGGAAATCCGGGGGCTGAGAGGACCTACATAATACTTTCCCATCGCGAAGAGTACGCGCTCGAGCTTCGATTGTTGCGAAGTGAAAGTTCCATATCCTCGTCAAGCCAAATTGCTAATTTATTTTCATTTATAGACCAACAAGGACTCTTAAGAGCATGTGGTCGCTTAGCTACCTCCAAGGTCCTGCACTATGACGAGCGCCATCGTGTAATACTCCCGTACAGCTGTCGGCTATCTCGCCTTCTTGTCCAATTCACGCACCAGACTACGCTCCATGGCGGCAACCAACTGACAGTGCCCTTGATACGATCCAAATATTGGATTCCTAAAGTCAAAAATCTGGTAAAGGGCGTGATAAATTCATGCAACGTGTGCCCCATTTATAAAAAACGACTGCAAACCCAATTGATGGGCGGTTTTCCGACTGATCGAGCCTCCTTTTCCAGGCCATTTACTTACACCGGCGTCGATTACGCCGGCCCTTTTGAAGTGAAAAACTACACAGTCTCATCACTAAGTGATATGTTTGTGTGTTTGTGTTCTTTTCTACGAAGGCCATCCATTTGGAAGCCACCTCCGATCTTACAACTGAAAAGTATCTAGCAACGTTTGCTCGTTTTGTTGCTAGAAGAGGTTGTCCTCAGCGGGTCCATCCCGACAACGGCAAAACCTTTGTTGGTGCCTCAAGTCTTCTTTCCTGTGACTTTACGCAAGCACTAATGGAGTCGGTGACTGCAGCGTATAGCTACCAGGGACTCGTGTGGCGTTTCATACCCCCAGGAGCTCCTCATATAGGAGGCCTGTGGGAGGCAGGAGTAAGGAGTTTTAAAACTCTGTTTTACAAATCCACGTCCGCTCGCAAGTATACCTTCAAAAAGCTTTCCGCGCTTTTTGCTAAGATTGAAGCCTGCCTTAATTCCAAACCACTTTTTCCAATAACTGAAGACCCGACAGAATTGTTGGCACTGACGCCAGGCCATTTTCTGATCGGGGGTCCGTTGCTTTCCACGGCGGAGCCTGAAATCAAATGCGACGCCATGTCGATTATAAACCGATGGCAACATCTCAAGGCCCAGCATCAACAATTTAGTTCGCGATGGAAAGAAGACTATCTAAAGGAACTCCACAAGCGCAACAAGTGGCTAAGTCCATCCAGAAACCTAGAAGTGGACGATATGGTCGTTATCAGGGACGATAACTTGCCATCAAACGACTGGCGGCTCGGCAGAATAGTAGCTGCTATACCAGGAGCTGATGCTAGAGTCCGCGTCGTGGACATCCTTACGTCTCGCGGAACAATTCAACGTCCGATCCACAAACTGGTTCTCCTTCCTATGGAAGCTAAGGCAACCGCTAAAACTCCGCAATAACGCCTTCCTTCCTGATGCTTTAAAATCCGTTTATAATGCAGACTAAGTTCGCTTATAATTTTCCTTTTCTTTCTGTATTACTAAAGCATCAAAACCATGGCTCCACGTCCTCACAGCGCCCAAACTTTGGACGACAGACGTTCCCGAGGTACTCAGTCCTACGCTGCCGGAGTCTGTCGGGGCATCCGTCCCCCAGCCTACGCATCCGGACCCCGATCCGCGCACTCAGTGACGACATGCGCGCCCAATTCAAATACATCCGTCTTGCCGACGAGCGGTTCCATCGCCCGACAACAGTCTCACTGGTGTTAGGCTCGAATGTATACCCCGAGGTAATCCGGCCCGGGTTCCTACATATACGTGACGGGCTGCCCGTCGCTCAGAGCACGGGTGGGTTGTATCTGGAGCATACAGACACGCCTAAACCAGCGTCATTAATCCTTTGCCACGCTCGCCCTCGCAAGGGGGAGAATGTTCACGCCAAAGCGGCCCAATTCCAGTCCAGTCCAGTCCCCCAGCCCTGGGGGCCTTAACAGCCGTGAGAGCAGTTCTTCCAGATCGCTCTCATCTCGCTCTCTCGCACTGTTAAGGGTTCTTCCTGGTTCTCTGTTATTGGCCTGAAATATTTGATATACAATTTTTTTTAGCTTTTATTTTGAGGTATCAATAGTCATTTAAAAATCATCTTCTGATGATAAAAAAAAGGAGTACGTTTCCATATATAACTTAACACCGGCCAAGCGCCCCCTTCCCTTCACCTCCTCTCGACCCGGATACCAGACACCGCGACTTCCCTCATCACCCCACTCAGCCAGCACGACTAGCAGAGACACAGCAGCGGTAGTGCAGACACCAAACGTCAGCAGCGTCAGAGCGATAGAACGTCAACGGCAGAATTGCACCGGCAGAATTGCAACGGCAGAATTGCAACGGCAGTAGCGTGAGAATGGAAGAGCAGTGACCGCCCGCTAGCTGCCTCAGCAATAGCTACCGCTACCCCTTCCCATCGCCGCGTCCAACCGAAAATCCAGAGGTAGCACCTGGAGGTTACCAACTCGTTGGCCCAAATATCCAGGAACCGCTGCTATCAGCAGCGCGACAATGGAAGAGCACTGACCAATCGCTAGCTGTCTCAGCCATAGCTACCCCTACCCTTGCTACCCCTACCCCTACCCCCACGGACGGAAATGCAACACCAGCACCTGGAGCATAGCAACACTTTGGCCCAAAATCCCCAAAACCGCTGCTGTCAGCATCGGACTGCTGCAACCGCTCTGCCAGCGTTATGCAGTCAACAAGCCAGGCAAATTATGATTTAGATTTACTTCGATTTGTAAAGCCAGCAGACCATTATTATTTGCAACAATAAAACCATTGTAACGTATAAAAGCGATTACTGTTTTATTTTAACGTAGCTTCGTGGAAAATAAAGACTGAGCTGTGAAAGAGAAGGACGAAGAGACCTGAAATTGGAAAGGAGAGGATGCAGATAACATTAACTAGGTAATATCCGGGGGAATACTCCCCCCTCTGACCATGTCTGGCCATAACTTATATAATTTTCGTAGATGGACTTTTAACTAACAGAAAATTGTAATCAAGTTTATACGTGAGCCACTAATTCTAAAGCTGCTACTCCTATATATTGGCTTATCATACATTATTTGTGATGGTGTTGATTCTATTGCCGCTAAATCGGTTCCAAATAACTCAACGCTATGGAAATCATTTCTAGCTATATGTTGCCTAAAGCCTGGAGAATTTTGTCTATTAAATTGCCGCTAAATCGGTACCAAACAAGTCAAATAATGCTTGAACGTCCGCAAACCGCGGAAAACTGTGCCGTCTATGATATTATTATGAATTTCCTTCGTTTGATCTTGTATAACTTATTTCTGTTAATATCTAACGATTTACCAAAGGTATTTTAAATCGGAACATTATTTCGCTATTTATGAAGAAATTTAGGTTATAAGGCCTCATATGGTTTGTGACGTCACCTTGCATAGCCTTCTTGAAGTACGGACATTTCCCACTCATTGTTGGGTGGTCGCAGTCCTTCTCCGTTTTGCGCTTGCAGAGCATGCAGCAGGCCTTTGCTTTGCAGCATCTGGCTTGGTGTTCCTTTGCGCCGCAATTGTAGCAGCATTTTGAGCAGTCCTCCTGGTTCCTGCAGTTTCCTGCCATGTGGTTAAACTGTATACACTTAAAACACCTTTTGGGTGTTATATTTGGGCGGACTCTGCACCAAGTCCATCCTAGCCTGATTTTGCCCTTCTCCAGGAGCCGTCTTTCTATGTCCGGCATTACTCTTAGTGTGGCGGTTTGGGTGCCTCCGTACGCCGCCCTTAATCCAACCACCGCGGATTCAGGCAGTTTCACATCAAACTGGGATTTAACCGCACATAAAACGTCCGTTTTGTCGGTGATCTCGTCGATGTCTTTCACCTCGATCAGCAGTGTCTCAGTCAGCGCTCTGACGTCGACATTGCTACCCAGGACCGCTTTCATTGTGGTGTGGAGCTCGGCGGTTTTAGGGTCTGAGACCTTGCTTAGGAGGATTAGTAGTTCCCCTCTATCTGTGCGCCTGACAGCCTGCACTGCTTGTCCTAGCTCCTTCAGTTGAGGCTCTGTCTTAACTGTTTTCAGGATATCTGCATAGGACCCACCCGTGGAAGTTGCGATGACTATTGCATCGTTCCGTGGCGGTCGCACCTTGGGCTTCCGTGCCTTCTGTTTCACCTGTTTCCACTCTCCTGGTTTCATCACAGGTTTTTGGGGATTGCTGGTGCTCTCTGCTATAGCATGTTTCCCCTTATTTCCTCCTTACTTACTATGCTGCTTGCTCCTGCCCTCACCCTATGTTCTGGCGATCTCGCCATTACAGTGCTTTTTTTGAATGTAGACTAGACTAGACGCCTGCAGGCCTTTGCTTGCAGGCGTGCCTTCGTTATTGGTTGGCACAGCTCCTAGGCTAGCGCCCCTCCCCTGCCGACCATTCCTCCGCCTGGGGAAATCAGTACGTGGGTGTACAAAGGCTTGGGCCTTTGGCCGCAGTATACTGCTTGTCTTCAATTGGACGTTACTATTTTGAGGAAAAAAAGCAGTCGTCCAGGATTTTCCTACCCGCCCAAAATTTTCCTGCGTGCTACAGCACGCACTTATCCGCTTGGCTGCACCCTATCCAAAGCTTACTGCTATAGCACCCGCAGCCTTTTTCGCACACTACAATCAGCTGGTCGCGCAAGCGCTTTCCACCACTGATTTAATGTTTACTAAAAAAGAAAAGCGCGGGTGAAAATTATGGCAGCAACTATGCCAAACAACGAGTGGAAAATAAGAAGGGGCAGGGATGCCTCCCCTCCCTCGCCTACGACCGGCCACTGCCTGGTCGACAAACCAGTTGGGGATTGATTCCCGGGCTGTTTCCAGGTGTCGTCCACGGTCTTCTGACCGCCAGCTGGTGTCCAGGTGCGTGTCCAGATACTCCATGCCGGATGGCCGGCTGCACTTTTCCTTTACGGTGAGAACTTGAATAATTATGCGGAGCGATTTGAAACGCGACCGCACTCAGAACTCTCTCTCAACTCCTCCTGGAGTTCAGTGAAAGTTAATATCGGTGTGTGGGAAAGACTGATCAGGAAAATGACAAGTGCAATAATTATTTCATTTAATGGTTTCTACGGACAGCGGGATAGTTTGTGTACAATCTCCGTGCAACAGAGATTTTCCCTTTCTATTTTCACTTGATAAGAACGATGCCCGATGGTTCCGCGAATGTAAATACAGGTGTGTGGGCAATAATGGTCGGAACACCGTCGATTGCAATAAATATTTTATTTTATGACTTTTAAGGAATCAGAATCGGTCATGCACAAGTTTTATGAAATAACCATTTTCCCTTTATAAACTTACTTGTAACCACCAATTTAAAATTTCAGAAGCCTTAAGCTGAGAGTAGCTAGAATATAGGCCATAGGCTGATTCTAATACAACAGTTTTAGATTTAGCTGAATTGGTTTTAAAATTTAAAATACTTATATGCACGGATACTTGGTATGTATTTGTGCTCATGAGTCAGGTATTCTATAAGATCCTGCCTCCATTGGTTTTCTGAAAGACCTGACCCTTTGCTATCCCTTGGGCGAGTCCACCATTTGGAACTCACCCCTACCCTCAAGTGTGCGTTCATGACTGCTTGTGCGCGGAGGTGCGATCTCACACCCACTCTCAAGTGTATGCTCGGATCTGCTTGTGCGCGGAGTTGTGTAAAATTTATTTTTAAGAGTTTTAATGAAACATTATTAAACACTTTATATTTCGTTTTAGTTATATAGTTTTCACCTAATAAAACACTTCAAATACTGGGGAAATAGAATGAACACAACAAGTTCATTAAAACTAAGAAGGATTAGTTTTACCAGAGCCAAGATGAGCAGAAAGGCAAGAAAATAAAACAAAATAAATAATCAAGTTGTTGATGAAATTCACAAACCAGCACGTACAAATTTTTTCGTCGTTAAGTTGTTCAGAAGGGGATAACGATACATGGCAAATTGTTTTACTTAAAATGATACCATTTAGGAAAGAAAATAGGGGAAGGGAGGAAAATAGTGTAGATATTTATTGACTGTTATTGACTCTTTCTCAAAGTATACTTACGCTGAAGTTGTGAAGACAAAGTCCGCACTGGATGTTACAGAAGCGATGAGAACTGAATTTAAAACGAGTTAAAGTATACCAAAGAATATTCAGTCAGATCAAGGAAAAGGATTCTTTAATTCAACATTTAAAACAATAATACGCATGTTGGGTCAGCCAATAGGTAAGATTCCATTTCTATTACTAAACGTTTCTTTTGGCTACGCGCACAAAAACGAATTCCCTTGTGTCCGCTTACGGTGAACGTTCTAGACTGCTCGCCTCGTGCCAGCGATTCTTGACGACAATATCAACTGCACTCATCATTTTCACCACTATTACCATCTCGCTTACTCACACACGCTAAACAAGACAAGGGACCACGTACAGCGACAGATAGCCAGTCGCTCAGACTCGCTCAGTCTCAAAATTATCTACGCTCAATCGTCTGAGTATAACAAAAGAAATAACGGAACTAAAGAAACGGACAACGAATTAGAGATGTGTGGCGCGCAACGGCCGTTTAACTCAAGTTATATCATCGTTTCACGACAAGTACATTTAATATACATTTTTATCATACTTTCACACATCTTAAGGCTTTTATATGCAAGCGTTTGAATCGAACATAAAAAATCGCATGTGGAAAATGTTTAGTATGCAGGAAATTATAGGTAGATTCATACAATAAAATAATAAAGAAATCTTGTAAACCAGTATAATCATTCACATCACCGAACCATTAAAATGTAACAGGTTAGTGTTTGCATTCAGTCTAAAAACGGTATGTAATTTCCCTAAGGTTTTCCAAAACATAAATTTTTGGGTAGATGATGTTGTACGAATTAGTAAATATAAGGGAGCGTGTTCACGCCAAAGCGGCCCAATTCCAGTCCAGTCCAGTCCCCCAGCCCTGGAGGCCTAAACAGTCGTGAGAGCAGTTTTTCCAGATCGCTCTCATCTCGCTCTCTCGCACTGTTAAGGGTCTCCACTCCGCTCTCCGAGCGGCACTTGCTTTTTCCCCACATAGAATCAAGCTATTCTAATTTAACACTGTATGAAGACGGTTGACTACCGTAAATAAAAAGTGATAAAATTGAAATATATCTGCCGTGTGAAAGTTTAATCCGCCCCACTCCAACATTTGGTCCTTCGAGCCGGATATTCCAGGAGACGATCAAATACCATTCCAGCGTTCAACAGCCGGATTTCTCACCATTTTTCCGTCTCCGTCTCTCTGTCGGTCTTCAGCAGTGGTCCGAACATTAAATTTCGTTCACACTGCTGCAAGATTTTTTCCTTCCGTGTCAACTCCAGGTCCGAGTTTTCCGACAAAACGGCAGTGTAAGATTTTCTACTCTTCTTCGTCTTCAAATTCGGCAAATTTTTCCATCCGACTCCGTTTTGTGTGTTTCGCCATATTCCTCGTCGTTTTCGGCCTCCGCATACATATAATATACATACCCTACAAACATTTCGAAAGCGACATTTACAATACAGTCCACATCAGTTATAACTACAATTTAAACACACATATTTCCGAGTTCCCGCAAACACACACATCCATACATAAACACAGATAATCCAGATGCACAGTCTTTGATATACGTACACAACACAAACTCGTTCATACGGCACACCCTACCAAAATTTCAACAGCAATCTATTATATTATATTGTACATAAGGAAGCAACACGCATTCGTTCATACGGCACACCCGACAAAAATTTCAACTGCAATATATTATATTATATATTAAATATATATAATATATTATATCATTTATTATCCAAATAACCTGATTCCACGAACCCTTCGACACTGCAAGCCTGTCCAACATTGGCATAATACTTATTCCAGCAGCGCTATTTCGCACACGCCGTCGTTTCACATCTATTAAATAAATAAATAAATACATTTTTTCTTGTTCAAGCCGTGGCGGTGCGAAATATCATTGTTTCCATATTTCTGGCTCTCATTTCGGATTTCTGATTCCAGGAATGCCCGGAGACAAAACAAAGTTATCGGTTCCGTTTGCAAATAAAACGCGATCGCTATCCGTATCTCCTCGCGCGTGCACCTTAGGCACAGTAGCTTCAAAGCCAACAACGAAGGCAAGGAGCGAAACATTAGCCACCCAAGAAGATGACAAGAAGTGGTCTGTTCCTACGAGCCATTAGAAACGATTGGGTCTAAGTCCGCTTACGCCTAAGGTTAGGTCACAAATCCAGACCAAGTCAGTAAAGTCGCTAACAACTCGTTCTCAGGCAAAAATGAGCGACGACTTTACGAACAAAAACTACGTCAACTAACCAAAACCAAAACAAAACTCAGCAAGCGGGTTCGGCCATACAGACCGGACTTGATCGGTACATTCATATCAAGCGTAAGCTCAGCTCGCAGAATAACGCCGTATGTAACAAGTCAAAAATAAACCGTGTCCAAACTGAAAATAAAATACCCGGGAATTCGAACAGCAATAGATTTGCGATCCTAGCAGTAAATGAACCAGAACGGGCTCAGGAGACCCAACCGAAACCTAAGCCCCCACCAATTTACATTAGGGAGAAAATTACGAACGCCCTGGTAAACAAAATTGTTGCGCTGACTGGGGACGGAAACTTTTATGTTGTTCCGGTCACAAAAGGGGATATCCATGAAACCAAGCTTCAGACCAAATCTGAAGAACAGTACCGAGCTGTTTCCAAATACCTGGAGGAAGCTAGGAAAAACTACTACACGTACCAACTTAAAAGCAGCAAGGGCTTGCAAGTGGTAATAAAAGGTATAGAACCAGAAGTAACCGAGAAGGAAGTTATCGATGCTTTTAAAGATAAAGGGTTCTCTGCAAAAAACGGTAGTAATATCGTGAACAGAAAAGAAGAGCCGCAACCACTCTTCAGGGTCGAGCTCGAGCCAGACAGCAAAGTCATGGAAGTGGAAATTCACAATGCGCCACCTATTGTCAGAGGAAGTTGACTATGCTTATAGTGACGTCACTGCCCATGTCAGGCCTTATAACCTTAATTTCTTTATAAATAGCGAAATAATGTTCCGATTTGACTATGCTTATAGTGACGTCACTGCCCATGTCAGGCCTTATAACCTTAATTTCTTTATAAATAGCGAAATAATGTTCCGATTTGAAAAAGCTTTGGTAAATCGATAGATATTAACAGAAATAAGTTACTCAAGGTCAAACGAAGGCATTCGTAATAATATTATAGACGCCACAGTTTTCCGCGTTTTGTTGGCGTTAGAGTGGGCGTGGCCTGATGCAACTTCGTAGCAAGTTGCAGAGGTACCTCTTAAATAAGTGTTCCTAAGCAAAATTGTGTAGCTCTTATAGTTTTCGAGATTTTTGCAATTTTGGTTTTTCGGGTTTTGTTGGCGTTAAAGTAGGCGTGGCTTGATCGGAAAACCAGTTCGCATTGGGAGCATCATAAAAACCTACATGCTTAATCCGAACTTTCTATCTCTTATAGTTACCGAGATATCAGCTTTTCTAGAAAATCCAAAAACCGTCTTTTGAACCTTGTGGGCGTATGGGTGGGTGTGGCCGGATAGAAGTACCATTATAAGATGCGCTGGCATCTAAAGATTATACTTTCTGAATTTCAACTTTCTAGCTCCAATAGTTCCTGAGATTTCAGCAATTTTAGTTTTTTGCGATTTGAGGGCGATAGAGTGGGCGTGGCAGGATGCTGTAATAAACTTGCCCTGTCCCGGGACTTCAAGAATCTTCATGGTTAATCTCAACTTTGTATCTGTTATAGTTCCTGAGATCTCAGCGTTCATACGGACGGACGGACGGACGGACGGACGGACGGACGGACAGACAGACGGACATAGCTCAATCGACTTCGCTATTGTTTCTGATCAAGAATATATATACTTTATAGGGTCGCAAACTTCCTTCTATCTGTTAAATACTTTTCAACGAATCTAGTATACCCTTTTACTCTACGAGTAACGGGTATAATGAAGTGCATCCCATTTATAATCTGAAATACTTATTGCACCGAAGAATATGGACACACCAGGCCCTACTGTTCACTTCGAACAGTCTGTGTAGCTTGTGGAGACTTCCACAACTTGGCCAACTGCCCTGCCAACAAAGAAGACCCCAAAAAGAAAAAATGTATCAACTGCCAAGGTAACCACACGGCAAACTACAGACGCTGCCCGATCTACAAAGAGATAAAGGACCGAATGCGTAAAGTGACAGCAACGCGTCAACGCCGGAAGTTTTCTCCGACACGGCTGCTAGATCCTCACTGGGTCAACTAAATACCCAGAAGGGCTGCTCATACGCCGATGCCCTTCGATCAGGGACGAAAAACCCACTCCAGCCTAATCTAGGAAACGCTCAACAGACCCAACTTCAGTCGAAAGGCACTCTCGAATCTATGATGATCACCATGCAACAAAGTATGATGGAATTCATGTCATTCATGAAAACGACCATGCAAACACTGGTTCATAACTAGAACATGGTGCTACAGCTACTTGTAGCTAAGCAGTCCAAATAACAGATGGCAAATCTACGAATAACGATGTGGAACGCCAATGGCGTTTTACGGCACAACCATGAAGTAACACAGTTTCTGAATGATAATCATATCGACATTATGCTACTGGCAGAGACGCACCTCACCATCAAATACAACTTCCAAGTAAGAGGATACACTCTCTACCGCACAGATCATCCAGATGGTAAAGCCCACGGCGGAGCCGGCATCTTAATCAGGGAACGCATCAGGCACCACTTTCACCGAAGTTTTGCAATAATTATTTGCAAGCCACGTCTATTCAAGTGCAGTCAGGCAACGGACACCTCACCATAGCCGCTGTTTACTGCCCACCGCGCACCTCGCAATTTCTGAAGGACAATTCATGGACTTCTATAACCTGCTTGGGGATCGTTTTATAGCCGCAGGGGACTATAATGTCAAACACACGCACTGGGGATCACGCCTTGTGACTCCCAAAGGAAGGCAATTATACAATGCAATCATAAAACCGAACAACAAATTAGACTAGACTATTATCAAGGTTTTTAATCCAATTTTTCCTTGAAATAATTATATGTTATAAATAACCAAACGAATAAAATATTATAATATATTTCAGTTGAAAAGCATATGCTATAACTCTGTAAAAATAAAATTTGTAACATTAGCTTTAATGAAATTTATAAATTTTTAGGAAATAAAGCACACAGAATAATAATAGAAATAAAATCAGACTACGTTTCCCCTGGCAGCCCCACATACTGGCCAACAGACCCCCGGAAAGAACCAGACCTAATAGACTTTGCGGTGACCAAAAATATTCCACGCAATTTAATAAGCGCCAGAACACTTTCGGACCTGTCATCAGACCATTCTCCAGTGCAAATAACTCTCCTTCAAAGCACAAAAATTACAGATTACAAATTACCCACAGGTTGACGTCGCACAGAACCAACTGGTTAAAATACAAAAAGTATGTAAGCTCACACATCAAATTAAACCCTCAATTTAACCTCGCAGCTGACATCGACTGCTCTACCGATGCTCTTGAAGAAGTATTCGTGAAGGCAGCCACTATCGCAACACCACAAGGCAGGGAGATGGAAACTAACCACCTTAAAACTAATCTGCAAATTGAACGGCTAGTCCTAAAAAAGAGGAGCCTGCGACGGGCCTGGCAAACAAACAGATCGCCGTCATCAAAACAACGTCTTATTAAAGCCACCCGCTTGCTAAATCGAGCTCTAAAGCAAGAAGCAGAAAAGGCACAACTGCGGTATATTAAAAAACTTTCGCCAACCAGTACAAAACATCTTCTGTGGAGGGCTCATCCAAATCTGAGCTCCCCTATCGAAACAGTCACGCCGATAAGAAATTCATCTGGCAGCTGGGTACGCAGCGACGCGGATAGAGCCGAAACTTTTGCTTTACATCTCAGAAACGTCTTCCAGCCGAACCCTGCCACTGGTTCATTTGTAATACCACAAATCGAATCTGAATCTATTTCCTTGCCACCATTGTTTCAGCCGAAGGAGATCGCAAAAGTCATTGGGGAACTGAAACAGAAAAAGAACCCTGGCGGTGACCAAATAACCCCAAAAATGATAACCGAACTTCCAAACTTTGCCGTTGAGGTTATTTGTAAGCTCTTCAATGGGATCATGACACTCGGCTACTATCCAAAAAAATGGAAGAAATCTATTGTCATTATGATACCGAAGCCCGGAAAAGACCGTACAATTTCGTCATCCTACAGACCAATCAGTCTATTATCGTGTTTGTCTATGTTGTTCAAAAAATGTCTTCTAACCCGCATAATAGTATATCTAGAAGCACACAATGTTATGCCTGCTCATCAATTTGGCTTCCGTCAAAACCATGGAACAATTGAACAAGTAAACAGAATAACATCAGAAATTCGCACAGCCTTTGAGCATCGGGAATACTGCAGCGCAATATTCCTCGACGTATGTCAAGCCTTTGATCGAGTATGGCTAGATGGTCTCATGCCCAAAAAAAAAAGTACAAAAAAACATACTTGCCTGGATACACTCATAAGCTTCTTGAGTCGTATTTATACAACAGAACCTTCGCAGTAAGGTGCAACACAGCAACATTCGGCGACTACATTATCAAAGCTGGAGTCTCGCAAGGAATCGCGATAGGGCCTACTCTGTTCCTCCTATACACATCGGATATTCCCACAAATGAGCAGCTAACAACATCTACGTTCGCTGACGACACCGCAATTCTAAGTCGCTCAGCATGCCCAGGCAGAGCCACCTCACAGCTAGCAAATCACCTCCTCGTAGTAGAGAGGTGGCTATCTGATTGGCGGATTAAAATAAATGAACAAAAATGTAAACACACAACGTTTACCCTCAACAGGCAAACTTGCCCTCCACTATCATTAAATAACACGCAGATTCCCCAAGTTAACGATGTAACGTACCTTGGCGTCCACCTTGACAGACGACTAACCTGGAGAAGACACATCCAATGCAAAAAAGAGCACCTAAAACTGAAAGCCAACAGCCTCCACTGGATTGGGGGTGACAGGGGGTGAACCCTCTGCGTCTGGAATACAAGGGGTTGCTCTACAACTCTACCCTTAAGCCCATTTGGACATATGGCTCCCAGCTATGGGGGAACGCCAGCAGAACGAATATAGACATTATACAGCACGTCCAATCAAAAACCCTCCGAATTATCACTGGGGCACCATGGTATACTCGCAATCTAAACATCCACAGCGACCTAGGCATTCTTACCGTAAAAGATGAAATAGACAAACAAAAAGCGTCCTACAATGAAAAACTCTCTATGCACCCCAATCGCCTCGCAAGAAGCCTGGTTCCCAGCCGATCCCGTCTACAAAGCAACGACCTGCACAGCCAGCACTAACTTTCGGGCCCACTATAGCACAATATCAGTCATATGACAGTTAGTTAGAGTAATTAGGTTTAAGAGTTGATACACTTATTGTTAGTCTCCAAAGGGAGAAGATTCAATAAAATAAATAGCAAAGTAAAAAAAAAAACTTCAGGTCCGTCAATTCCGAATCAGGCCAGATCTTCAGAGCACAATCCAAGGGTGTTTGATCGCTCTAGCTCATTTTGACATTTCCACTGAGAACTGGGACTGTCTCCTGGTATTCCTGTGCGCCTTTAGATTACCGAAACTGACCCTCTCCTTATGGGAGCAGTCTCTTTCAGCCAAGTCTGACATTCCGACGTAGGATGAGATGAACACATTTCTTGGTGACCGATACCGAACGCTAGATGCGATTGAGGATATGAAACCAAGCCTCAGCAATCACTCTAGCACTAAGAGTCAACCCGTCTCCCGGAAGCTCAACTCTTTCGAAGCTAAGGTGGTCACAAAACCAAAGAATTGCGATCCGTACGCTTATGCCAGCGTTTTCTCCAGATGTCTGTCGATGCGCGAACCAACTACATCACACAGAAACAGCTTTGCTTAAATTGTTTCGCAAGAGGCCAACAGCTACGTGAATGTACTAGCACTCACAGCTGTTTCACATGTCGAGGGCGGCATCACACGTTGCTGCATAAAGGCAACCCCAATTCCCGTGGGCCAACTGACGGCCAATCAGTCCAACTACGTTCCGTGTGGATGCCGGTTACCGCCATGCGACACTGAAGTATTCGAGGGAGACTATCTAAAATGGCCAACATTTAGAGATCTTTTCACAGCAATTTATATCAACAATACTCGACTGACACCGGTCGAAAATTTTTTCCATCTCAACGCTAAAACTAGGGGCGAGGCTAAGGCAATCGTAGCCAAGTCCCCTCTAACAAATGGGGGTTTCGCTTCAGCATGGGCAGCGCTTCGAGACCGTTTCGAAAATAAGAGACTGCTAGTAAACAGCCAACTCAAACTCCTTTTTAACTTGGGGTCCAGCCAATTCTCTCATCGCAAGCTGAACCAACAACAACCACAGCTACTGCCATTACTTGTAACTAAAGTAAGTAGGCAACAAAAACTACGTCAACTAACCAAAACCAAAACAAAACTCAGCCGTGTCCAAACTGAAAATAAAATACCCGGGAATTCGAACAGCAATAGATTTGCGATCCTAGCAGTAAATGAACCAGAACGGGCTCAGGAGACCCAACCGAAACCTAAGCCCCCACCAATTTACATTAGGGAGAAAATTACGAACGCCCTGGTAAACCAAATTGTTGCGCTGACTTGGGGACGGAAACTTTTATGTTGTTCCGGTCACAAAAGGTTCCCTGTCTTAGGACGTCATCGATAGCCCTTTGGAAGATGCTTGGGGCGTTTTTAAGTCCAAAATAGCATTCTAAATTCGTATTGGCCATTATTTATGGAAAAAGCGTTTTTTCCCTGTCCTCTTCTGCCTGACTTGAGGTCGAGAGCAGTGAAATACCGTGACTTGCCCATATTCGACGGTATTCTCGAAATTTTTGGGACAGGATATCTATCATCTACTGTTTTTTGATTTAATTTCCTGTAGTCGATAACTAATCGCTTCTTCTTAACCCCATTTTGGTCTATACCTTTCTTACCCACAACCCAGGTAGGGTTGTTATATGGGGACCTGGATGGCCTTATCACGCCGTCCGCTAAAAGTTGTTTTACCTCTGCAATGACGAATTTGGTTACACCCATTTGGTATGGGTACGCCTTGGAGTACACCGGTTCGCCATCAGTTTTTATTGTGGCTAGAGTATTAATATTGAATGGAAGTG
Organism: Drosophila eugracilis; assembly: GCF_018153835.1. Classification (NCBI taxonomy): domain Eukaryota; kingdom Metazoa; phylum Arthropoda; class Insecta; order Diptera; family Drosophilidae; genus Drosophila; species Drosophila eugracilis. The sequence goes on along the minus strand of NW_024573892.1, from coordinate 81,283 downwards.
CTTTGTCTGGATCTATATAATTTTTGACAATCATTTTATCGAAGGTGGCTTTAACTTCCACGGGAACATCTTCATCATAAATTTTAATAAAGTTGACATTTTCTGACCTATTCAAGCAAGTCGAGGCCGATAATATCATCGAAGTGTTAAGGTTATTTAAGATAAAAAGGGGTGTTTTAATGTTAAACACCGAAACTAAACATTTTTTATTCATTTTGGTAAATTTTTTGACTTTACAGTAAAGGGTTTCTCCGTTGCCACAATTTCTTCCAGTCCCGGGATTGGAGTAATCTATTTTTTGGTGTGCCTGTGTGTAATGTAGGGGAGCAGGGATTTTATTCTAAAAATTACATGAGTCTTCTTCCTCAAGATCGTCTTCTACTTCAGTAGCACAAGTCTGCGCAACGGCGTCGTAATCTTCGTCGTCAAATTTTTCTTCTGGCATGAGGTTCATTTTTTGTTGCCTTGCTGACTGCCCTTTTTGCCATGTTGTGAGCTGTCTAAATATCATCCTGAAGGATGGGTCGATCTCTATTGTCTCTGGTCCTGGTTAACCCTGATGAGTTCCTGTGCTTATGTGTGGTCTCTGTCCAAAGGAACCATTCTGGTTGTTGGCTCCTTTTTGAGTGCTAACAAGTGAGGAGTTTTCTTAATTGAACGCTGAGATCTCAGGAACTATACTAGATACAAAGTTGAGATTAAGCATGAAGATTCTTGAGGTGCCTACGCAGCACAAGTTTAGTACAGCATCCTGCCACGCCCACTATAACGCCCACAAATCGCGAAAAACTAAAATTGCTGAAATCTCAGGACCTATAAGACCTAGATAGTTCAAATTTAGTTTATATAATCTTTAGATGGCAGCGCATCTTATAGCGGAAACACCCACCTTTACGCCCACGAGGCTCATAAGACAGTTTTCTTATTTTCTAGAAAAGCTGATATTTCGGCAACTATAAGAGATAGAAAGTTCGGATTAAACATGTAGGGTCTTATGATGCCATTAGTTTTTTTTCATCTAACCACTCCCACCCTAACGCCGACAAAACCCGAAAAACCAAAAATGCAAAAATCTCGGGACCTATAAGAAATGCCTGCAACATGGCACTAGTGGGAAACTGTGGCGTCTATAATATTATTATGATGCCTTCGTTTGACCTTATAAAACTTATTTCTGTTAATATCTATCGATTTACCAAAGCTTTTTTAAATCAGAACATTATTTCGCTATTTATAAAGAAATTTAGGTTATAAGGCCTCACATGGGCAATGACGTCACTATCAGTAACTCAACATGCATTCTCTCACAATTTCCACTAGCAAAATGATTATTGTAAAAATTTTGTAAAACAGTATCGGGTAACTTACAGTCGCGGCACTCGACTATATCGTTTTCTTTTGTTTAATTTGTTCTTTATTTGTCTTGAAATATTTTTATTGTTCTTTATTTTTGGAATTTGATATTTAATTCCGTTTATTCTTCATTTCTTTTTATTACATGGTCTTGTTTGAACTTCACTTGCTCCCAATCATTAAAGTCGGGTGTACCTGCAACACCTTTTAAGGTTTGTCCTAATAAAGTTTATACTCCTAGCGGCCCTATGAGGGATTTTTGGGGTGGCTACCAACTTGTGAATGTGTGTGATGTCCGTCGCTATATCCGGTATTCTGTGGTCATCGGTAAATGTTCTCGTTAGCGCTTCCGTTTGGTCATCATCCTCGGTCGTCATGTTCGCTGCATGGCATCCGAAAGGTATCCGAAAGACTCCCAGACTACAATGTCACTGTCCTCTATGGGGTATAGTTTGCGTTCGCGTAGTCATTCAGTTTCACCGTCGCGTCCGTCTTTACAGCCATTAGTGCCAATATTTTAATGTATTTTATATAATGTATTTAATATAGAAGAATATAAAAAATATGAAAAAGTATAAAAAGGGGTCGGGAGTCTAGCCAAGGACGGTTAGCGTAGATTGTTTTTGTGGACCACCCTCCCTCTATTTAAGACCGTTGTTTCCTGCGAACATAGTGGTGAGAGCTTTTTACCTATTCTTTTATTTGCTTATAGAAAAACTTTTTCGTCTACCTGATAGTCCTTATAGGTCCTATTCTTGTTTACCTGGTCAATCATCTTCTCCTGTACCGGTTGAATTTTCCTAATAGTTTCTCTATCGAATTCCATGGGCTTTGTGTGAACTATTTCTGTGGGTTTTTTGTAAGTTACTGAGTGGATTGATTTGTTGATTGCTAAATGGATTATTTCTATAGTATCGTTCAATTTGCATCCAAGTTTCAGGCATCTGGCTATTTCGGCTAGAGTGCTATGAAACCTCTCCTTGACCATTTGTTGTGCTGTGTAGTAGTATAGTCTCGGAATTTAGCGATCTTTTATTATCGCAGTAGATTGTTGTTGTTTTCGGAAAGAAATTTATTATGTGTAATAATGGTGTTTTTATGTCTACTATGGCCCTTGAAGCGATGTTTTGCACTATGGCGAAAAGGAAAAGGGCTCCATTGGTTGAGAAAATATCAATGTGTAGAATTCTGCCACGAGTGAGGGTATAAGAGTTTCTGCAACCATTTGCTTTGATGGGTGGTGGAACAGGTTTTTCAATTTGATGTTATTTCTGTTGCTAACGGAAACATTTTTGGTAATAAATAGTCCCTAAGAATTTGTTTTTCATTTTCTTGTGCTGCTCACCACCTTATGTGTTCTGTTATGACAGTTTCATTCTGTTCGGTTGAGTCCGTTTTGCCATGTACGAAGTTTTTCGTCGACTTTACTAGTCGGTGCTATTGCGTTTACTACCTCCGCGTGTACAACATCTCGTAATGTTTCAATCAGATTTTTCCGGCTGGGGCTCTGTTTATGTGCCTCACCTTGCTCTTAAACATGATGAATGTGGGGGAAATTCCTTAATAGACTTTACCTTTTCAGGTGAAGTTTGCAGTCCCCCTTGTGACACTACGAAGCCCAAGTACTCGACGTTCTTTTTGAAGAACTTCGATTTCTTGGGATACTCTCATACCTGCTTCTAGGAGCTTGGATTAAACCCAGTCCACGTCATTGTCGTGGCTTTCTTTTGTTTTTGAAAATATAATAACGTCGTCTACGTAGCATATTTTAGAGATTCCCTCTCTTAGGACGTCATCGCTAGCCCTTTGGAAGATGCTTGGGGCGTTTTTAAGTCCAAATAGCATTCTACAAAATTCGTATTGGCCATTATTTATGAAAAAAGCGTTTTTTCCCAGTCCTCTTCTGCCACCTCTATCTGGTGGAAGCCTGACTTGAGGTCGAGTCCAGTGAAATACCCATATTCGCCCATATTTGGGATAGGATATCTATCATCTACTGTTATCTGATTTAATTTCCTGAAGCCGATAACTAATCGCTTCTTCTTAACCCCATTTTGGTCTATACCTTTCTTATTCACAACCCAGGTAGGGTTGTTATATGGGATGGCCTTATCACGCCGTCCGCTATAAGTTGTTTTACCTCTGCATTGACGAATTTGGTTACACCCATGGGGTGTGGGTACGACTTGGAGTACACCGGTTCCCCATCAGTTTTTATTATGGCTATAGTGTTAATATTGAATGGAAGTGCTTCGTCTGGATCTTTATAATTTTTGACAATCATTTTATCGAAGGTGGCTTTAACTAAGCTTTAACTAAGATGTTCCACGGGAACATCTTCATCATAAATTTTAATAAAGTTGACATTTTCTGACCTATTGAATCGCATTCGCTTGTTTAAGCAAGTCGAGGCCGATAATTACATCGAAGTGTTAAGGTTATTTAAGATAAAAAAAGGTGTTTTTATGTTAAACAACGAAACTAAACATTTTTTATTTATTTTGGTAAAGCCATGAATTGATTTTACAGTAAAGGGTTTCTCCGCTGCCACAATTTCTTTCAGTCCCGGGATTGGAGTAATCTATTTTTTGAGGTGCCTGTGTGTAAAGTAGGGGAGTAGGGATTTTATTCTAAAAATTACATGAGTCTTCTTCCTCAAGATCGTCTTCTACTTCAGTAGCACAAGTCTGCGCAACGGCGTCATAATCTTCGTCGTCAGATTTTTCTTCTGGCATGAGGTTCATTTTTTGTTGCCTTGCTGACTGCCCTTTTTGCCATGTTGTGGGCTGTCTAAATTTAATCCTGAAGGAGGGGTCGATCTCCATTGGCTCTGGTGCTGGTTGACCCTGACGAGTTCCTGTGCTTATGTGTGGTCTCTGTCCAAAGGAATCATTCTGGTTGTTGGCTCCTTTTTGAGTCCTAACAAGTGAGGAGTTTTCCTAATTGCTCCTGAATTTCAGAATGGGTCTGGGAATTTTTTCAACCTTCTTGTCGCTGGTTGTTCGGCTTGTATGCTTTCTCCTCATTGTGTCGGGCGAAAGTGGCGCAAAAACGCTTCTTTCGTTACTTGATTCAGCTTCTTGTGCTAATGCTAATGCTGCTGACCCAATGGTTCCAAGTCATCGTTAATTCCTGTTTTGGCGTGGACTTTGGTCTTTAGATGGTGGTATCTGGACCGGATAGACTGTTATCTTCTTTAAAAAAGCCTAGGATTAGGAAATTTAATAAGAAAATGAATGATATCGGAATTTTGAAAAACAATTAGTATACTATATGCTATATGCTACTACTATATGCTTTTAAATTTCTATTAAACTAATGTTAATAGGCAGCTTGTCTTTAAATTCACCAATGTCGGAGCTATGTAGAATTGCCGGACTTACAATATTTAATTTTGCTTGGGTCAATCCCATTAGAACGTTATCCAGATCTGTGATGCCGAATCTATTTTTAGCAAAAATTATTTCTAAAAGATTATTTTCTTTATTTGTCCCAAATTTTTTTACCCGTTATTCGTAGAGTAAAAGGGTATATTAGATTCGTTGAAAAGTATGTAACAGGTAGAATGAAGCGTTTCCGACCCTCTGAAATATATATATTCTTGATCAGACGGATTGAGCCTAGTCCGTCTGCCCGTCCGTCAGTTCGAATGAACGCTGAGATCTCAGGAACTATACTAGATACAAAGTTGAGATTAAGCATGAAGATTCTTGAGGTCCCTACGCAGTGCAAGTTCATTACAGCATCCTGCCACGCCCACTATAACGCCCAGAAACCGCGAAAAACTAAAATTGCTGAAATCTTAGGAGCTATTAGAGCTAGAAAGTTCAAATTTAGTTTATATAATCTTTACATGGCAGCGCATCTTATAGCGGAAACACCCACCTTTACGCCCACAAGGCTCAAAAGACAGTTTTCCCATTTTCTAGAAAAGCTGATATTTCGGCAACTATAAGAGATAGAAAGTTCGGATTAAACATGTAGGTTTTTATGATACAATTAGTTTTTTTTCATCTAACCACTCCCACCCTAACGCCGACAAAACCCGGAAAACCAAAAATGCAAAAATCTCGGGACCTATAAGAAATGCCTGCAACATGGCACTAGTGGGAAACTGTGGCGTCTATAATATTATTATGATGCCTTAGTTTGACCTTATAAAACTTATTTCTGTTAATATCTATCGATTTACCAAAGATTTTTTAAATCAGAACATTATTTCGCTATTTATAAAGAAATTTAGGTTATAAGGCCTCACATGGGCAAGGACGTCACTATCAGTAACTCAACATGCATTCTCTCACAATTTCCACTAGCAAAATGAATATTGTAAAATTGTGTAAAACAGTATCGGGTAACTTACAGTCGCGGCACTCGCCTATATCGTTTTCTTTTGTTTAATTTGTTCTTTATTTGTCTTGAAATATTTTTATTGTTCTTTATTTTTGGAATTTGATATTTAATTCCGTTTATTCTTCATTTCTTTTTATTACATGGTCTTGTTTGAACTTCACTTGCTCCCAATCATTAAAGTCGGGTGTACCTGCAACACCTTTTAAGGTTTGTCCTAATAAAGTTTATACTCCTAGCGGCCCTATGAAGGATTTTTGGGGTGGCTACCAACTTGTGAATGTGTGTGATGTCCGTCGCTATATCCGGTATTCTGTGGTCATCGGTAAATGTTCTCGTTAGCGCTTCCGTTTGGTCATCATCCTCGGTCGTCATGTTCGCTGCATGGTATCCGAAAGGTATCCGAAAGACTCCCAGACTACAATGTCACTGTCCTCTATGGGGTATAGTTTGCGTTCGCGTAGTCATTCAGTTTCACCGTCGCGTCCGTCTTTACAGCCATTAGTGCCAATATTTTAATGTATTTTATATAATGTATTTAATATAGAAGAATATAAAAAATATGAAAAAGTATAAAAAAGGGTCGGGAGTCTAGCCAAGGACGGTTAGCGTAGATTGTTTTTGAGGACCACCCTCCCTCTATTTAAGACCGTTGTTTCCTGCGAACATAGTGGTGAGAGCTTTTTACCTAGTCTTTTATTTGCCTTTAGAAAAACTTTTTCGCCTACCTGATAGTCCTTATAGGTCCTTTTCTTGTTTACCTGGTCAATCATCTTCTCCTGTACCGGTTGAATTTTCCTAATAGTTTCTCTATCGAATTCCATGGGCTTTGTGTGAACTATTTCTGTGGGTTTTTTGTAAGTTACTGAGTGGATTGATTTGTTGATTGATAAATGGATTATTTCTATAGTATCGTTCAATTTGCATCCAAGTTTCAGGCATCTGGCTATTTCGGCTAGAGTGCTATGAAACCTCTATACTTGACCATTTGTTGTGCTGTGTAGAGGTAGAGCGTTGGAAGTGTTAATAATGAAATGATTTAACAAAGTTGTTTCAATATTCTCGGAATTTAGCGATCTTTTATTATCGCAGTAGATTGTTGTTGTTTTCGGAAAGAAACTTATTATGTGTAATAGATGTGTCCAAGTTTCAGGCATCTGGCTATTTCTGCTAGAGTGCTATGAAACCTCTATACTTGACCATTTGTTGTGCTGTGTAGAGGTAGAGCGTTGGAAGTGTTAATAATGAAATGATTTAACAAAGTTGTTTTAATATTCTCGGAATTTAGCGATCTTTTATTATCGCAGTAGATTGTTCTTGTTTTCGGAAAGAAATTTATTATGTGTAATAATGGTGTTTTTATGTCTACTATGGCCCTTGAAGCGATGTTTTGCACTATGGCGAAAAGGAAAAGGGCTCCATTGGTTGAGAAAATATCAATGTGTAGAATTCTGCCACGAGTGAGGGTATAAGAGTTTCTGCAACCATTTGCTTTGATGGGTGGTGGAACAGGTTTTTCAATTTGATGCTATTTCTGTTGCTAACGGAAACATTTTTGGTAATAAATAGTCCCTAAGAATTTGTTTTTCATTTTCTTGTGCTGCTTGGTGAGCCCTTATGTGTTCTGTTATGACAGTTTCATTCTGTTCGGTTGAGTCCGTTTTGCGATGTACGAAGTTTTTCGTCTGTTTGAAAGAAGTGCTAGGGAAGGACTTTACTAGTCGGTGCTATTGCGTTTACTACCTCCGCGTGTACAACATCTCGTAATGTTTCAATCGGATTTTTCCGGCTCGGGCTTTGTTTATGTGCCTCACCTTGCTCTTAAACATGATGAATGTGGGGGAAATTCCTTAATAGACTTTACCTTTTCAGGTGAAGTTTGCAGTCCCCCTTGTGACACTACGAAGCCCAAGTACTCGACGTTCTTTTTGAAGAACTTCGATTTCTTGGGATACTCTCATACCTGCTTCTAGGAGCTTGGATTAAACCCAGTCCACGTCATTGTCGTGGCCTTCTTTTGTTTTTGAAAATATTATAACGTCGTCTACGTAGCATATTTTAAAGATTCCCTCTCTTAGGACGTCATCGATAGCCCTTTGGAAGATGCTTGGGGCGTTTTTAAGTCCAAATAGCATTCTACAAAATTCGTATTGGCCATTATTTATGGAAAAAGCGTTTTTTCCCTGTCCTCTTCTGCCACCTCTATCTGGTGGAAGCCTGACTTGAGGTCGAGTCCAGTGAAATACCCATATTCGCCCATATTTGACAGTATTTTCGAAATTGTTGGGATAGGATATCTATCATCTACTGTTATCTGATTTAATTTCCTGAAGCCGATAACTAATCGCTTCTTCTTAACCCCATTTTGGTCTATACCTTTCTTATCCACAACCCAGGTAGGGTTGTTATATGGGATGGCCTTATCACGCCGTCCGCTAAAAGTTGTTTTACCTCTGCATTGACGAATTTGGTTACACCCATGGGGTGTGGGTACGACTTGGAGTACACCGGTTCCCCATCAGTTTTTATTATGGCTATAGTGTTAATATTGAATGGAAGTGCTTCGTCTGGATATTTATAATTTTTGACAATCATTTTATCGAATGTGGCTTTAACTAAGCTTTAACTAAGATGTTCCACGGGAACATCTTCATCATAAATTTTAATAAAGTTGACATTTTCTGACCTATTGAATCGCGTTCGCTTGTTTAAGCAAGTCGAGGCCGATAATTACATCGAAGTGTTAAGGTTATTTAAGATAAAAAAGGTGTTTTTATGTTAAACAACGAAACTAAACATTTTTTATTTATTTTGGTAAAGCCATGAATTGACTTTACAATAAAGGGTTTCTCCGCTGCCACAATTTCTTTCAGTCCCGGGATTGGAGTAATCTATTTTTTGAGGTGCCTGTGTGTAAAGTAGGGGAGCAGGGATTTTATTCTAAAAATTACATGAGTCTTCTTCCTCAAGATCGTCTTCTACTTCAGTAGCACAAGTCTGCGCAACGGCGTCATAATCTTCGTCGTCAGATTTTTCTTCTGGCATGAGGTTCATTTTTTGTTGCCTTGCTGACTGCCCTTTTTGCCATGTTGTGGGCTGTCTAAATTTAATCCTGAAGGAGGGGTCGATCTCCATTGGCTCTGGTGCTGGTTGACCCTGACGAGTTCCTGTGCTTATGTGTGGTCTCTGTCCAAAGGAATCATTCTGGTTGTTGGCTCCTTTTTGAGTCCTAACAAGTGAGGAGTTTTCCTAATTGCTCCTGAATTTCTGAATGGGTCTGGGAATTTTTTCAACCTTCTTGTCGCTGGTTGTTCGGCTTGTATGCTTTCTCCTCATTGTGTCGGGCGAAAGTGGCGCAAAAACGCTTCTTTCGTTACTTGATTCAGCTTCTTGTGCTAATGCTAATGCTGCTGACCCAATGGTTCCAAGTCATCGTTAATTCCTGTTTTGGCGTGGACTTTGGTCTTTAGATGGTGGTATCTGGACCGGATAGACTGTTATCTTCTTTAAAAAAGCCTAGGATTAGGAAATGAATGATATCGGAATTTTGAAAAACAATTAGTATACTATATGCTATATGCTACTACTATATGCTTTTAAATTTCTATCAAACTAATGTTAATAGGCAGCTTGTCTTTAAATTCACCAATGTCGGAGCTATGTAGAATTGCCGGACTTACAATATTTCATTTTGCTTGGGTCAATCCCATTAGAACGTTATGCAGATCTGTGATGCCGAATCTATTTTTAGCAAAAATTATTTCTAAAAGATTATTTTCTTTATTTGTCCCAAATTTTTTTACCCGTTATTCGTAGAGTAAAAGGGTATATTAGATTCGTTGAAAAGTATGTAACAGGTAGAATGAAGCGTTTCCGACCCTCTGAAATATATATATTCTTGATCAGACGGATTGAGCCTAGTCCGTCTGCTCCGTCAGTTCGAATGAACGCTGAGATCTCAGGAACTATACTAGATACAAAGTTGAGATTAAGCATGAAGATTCTTGAGGTCCCTACGCAGTGCAAGTTCATTACAGCATCCTGCCACGCCCACTATAACGCCCAGAAACCGCGAAAAACTAAAATTGCTGAAATCTAAGGAGCTATTAGAGCTAGAAAGTTCAAATTTAGTTTATATAATCTTTAGATGGCAGCGCATCTTATAGCGGAAACACCCACCTTTACGCCCACAAGGCTCAAAAGACAGTTTTCCCATTTTCTAGAAAAGCTGATATTTCGGCAACTATAAGAGATAGAAAGTTCGGATTAAACATGTAGGTTTTTATGATGCAATTAGTTTTTTTTTCATCTAACCACTCCCACCCTAACGCCGACAAAACCCGGAAAACCAAAAATGCAAAAATCTCGGGACCTATAAGAAATGCCTGCAACATGGCACTAGTGGGAAACTGTGGCGTCTATAATATTATTATGATGCCTTAGTTTGACCTTATAAAACTTATTTCTGTTAATATCCATCGATTTACCAAAGCTTTTTTAAATCAGAACATTATTTCGCTATTTATAAAGAAATTTAGGTTATAAGGCCTCACATGGGCAAGGACGTCACTATCAGTAACTCAACATGCATTCTCTCACAATTTCCACTAGCAAAATGAATATTGTAAAATTGTGTAAAACAGTATCGGGTAACTTACATTCGCGGCACTCGACTATAGCGTTTTCTTTTGTTTAATTTGTTCTTTATTTGTCTCGAAAATTTTATATTGTTCTTTGGAATGTGATATTTAATTCCGTTTGTTCTTCATTTGTTTTTATTAGTTGGTCTTGTTTGAATTTCACTTGCTCCCAATCATTAAAGTACCTGCAACAACTTTTAAGGTTTGTCCTAATAAAGTTTATACTCCTGGCATCGCTATGAGTGATTTTTAAGGTGGCTACCATCTTGGGAATGTGTCTGATTTCCGCCGCTATAACCGGTAGTCTGTGGTCATCGGTAAATGTTTTCGTTAGCGCTTCCGTCTGGTCAGCAAAGTCCTCGGTCGTCATGTTCGTTGCATGTTGTAGGTATCCGAAAGACTCCCAGACTACAATGTCACTGTCCTCTATGGGGTATACCCCGCGTTCGTGTAGTCATTCAGTATACTATAATGTATTTCATATAAGGTATTTAATATAGAAGAATATAAAAAATATGAAAAAGTATAAAAGAGGGTCGGGAGTCTAGCCAAGGATGGTTAGCGTAGATTGTCTTTGTGGACCACCCTCCCTCTATTTAAGACCGTTGTTTCCTGCGAACATAGTGGTGAGAGCTTTTTACCTAGTCTTTAATTTGCTTTTAGAAAAACTTTTTCGCCTACCTGATTGTCCTTATAGGTCCTATTCTCGTTTACCTGGTCAATCGTCTTCTGCTGTAGCGGTTGCATTTTCCTAATAATTTCTCTATCGAATTCCATGGGCTTTGTGTGAACTATTTCTGTGGGTTTTTTGTTAGTTACTGAGTGGATTGATTTGTTGGTTGCTAAAAATGATTATTCCTATAGTATCGTTCAATTTGCATCCAAGTTTCAGGCATCTGGCTATTTCGGCTAGAGTGCTACGAAACCTCTATACTTGACCATTTGTTGTGCTGTGTAGAGGTAGAGCGTTGGAAGTGTTGATAATGAAATGATTTGACAAAGTAGTTTTAATAGTCTCGGAATTTAGCGATCTTTTATTATCGCAGTAGATTGTTGTTGTTTTCGGAAAGAAATTTATTATGTGTAATTATGTGTACTATGGCCCTTCAAGCGATGTTTAGCACTATGGCGAATTTCGAGAATTTATCGACGCATGTAAGGAAAAGGGCTCCATTGGTTGAGAAAATATCAATGTGTAGAATTCTCCCACGAATGAGGGTATAAGAGTTTCTGCAACCATTTGCTTTGATGGGTGATGGAACAGGTTTTTCAATTTGATGTTATTTTTGTTGCTAACCGAAACATTTTTGGGAATAAATAGTCCCTAAGAATTTGTTTTACATTTTCTTGTGCTGCTTGGTGAGTCCTGTTGTGTTCTGTTATGACAATTTCTTTCTGTTCGGTTGAGTCCGTTATGTCCTGTACGAAGTTTTTCGTCTGTTTGAAAGAAGTGCTAGGGAAGGACTCCACTAGTCGGTGCTATTGCGTGTGTATTGCTTATTTTCATCAGATTTTCCCAAATGGGGTTCTGATTATGTGTCTCACCTTGCTCTTAAACAAGATGAATGTGGGGGAAATTCCTTAATAGACTTTACCTTTTCAGGTGAAGTTTGCAGTCCCCCTTGTGACACTATGAAGCCCAAGTACTCGACGCTCTTTTTAAAGATATAACATGGTCCTGCGTAATCAATACATGTATTTAGAAATGGGTACGACATTGTTGTTGTGCCGTGACCTGTCGATATCTTGCACATTTAGTACACTCATTTAATTTTTTCTTTAATGAATTTCTCAATCCAAATATCCAATATTTTGATGAATTCTCATTCATATTCTCTTCAAATTTATTCCACCATGTAAAGTTTGGTTATGAGGATCCTTTATAATTAATGAAGAAATATGCCCTTTGTCGAGAATAATTGGATGTTTTATCTTGAATCTAGCATTGTAATTTTGTAATCTACCGTCTACTCTGATAATTTTATCCTGATCAATAAGTGGATGTAAACCTAGAATTTTTGAAGAAATTTTGACTTTATTATTATTTAAACTGTTTAGCTCTGAACCAAATTGATTTGCCTGCTCATTTTTTATAATTATTTGTTCTGCATATCTAATTTCCTTTACCGATAAATAACCCTGATAAGATATTTTCTTTGTTTTCATATTTATAAATCGAACTATGTAGCATATAACTGTTTTTAATTTTTGTATGCAGGAATATTTTTCTAAGAGATTATGAATAATATCCCTATCAGCTGTCAGCACGGTATGGACACCTGTTTCTTCCTCAGCTTTTGACTGAGACGGCCAATTTTCTTTTAATTCTTTTAACCAATTTGGCCCATTCCACCAAAGATCAAAATTTATCAGTTCACTTGGCGAAATTCCCCTTGACGCTGCGTCCGCTGGATTATCTTCTGATTTAACGTGATTCCACTCTACTTCTGTATATCTACGAATATAATCTGTCCTATATTTAATAAATTTGACTTTGCTTTGACCAGTTTTAATCCAAGCCAACGTTATAGTAGAATCACTCCACGCGTATATCTTGGCTGCATTATCAATCAATTCTTTGACCTTTTGTATTAGTTTACTCAACAGATGAGCTGCGCACAGTTTTAGTTTCGGAATTGTTTTCTTATTTTTGATTGGATTTACCCTGCTTTTACTAGCTAATATTGTAACCAATCTTCCTACTTTAGCATATACTACTGCCGCATATGCTTTTTCAGAGGCGTCTGCAAACCCATGCAGCTCAATCAGCTTATTACCTTGTTTTCGCCAGTATCTTCTACTACTTTTATTATTTCTTTATTATTCGAAATCCACTTCCGTAAATTCATATTACCTTTTTTTAATTCGCTAGAAATTTGCTCTATAATGTTTATGGCACTTTCCACTGAATTTGCTCCTGTCATGAGATCATCCATGTAGAAATTCCCATCCCATGTAGAAATTCTAATTATTCTTCCAATTTCATCATTCTTACAATTATCTGCTATATCTACTAGAACTCTAGTAGCTAAATATGGAGCTGAGGCAGTCCCATAGGTTACTGTTTTTAATTTGTACGATTTTATTTTGTCTTCAGGAGAGTCTCTCCATAATATATATTGGTATTCTTGATATTTTTCATCAATGAATATTTGTCTGTACATTTTTTCTATGTCCTCTGATATGACGTATTCCCTAAGTACCGCTTGATGGGGTAGGTAGTATTTTCCTTCCCTCTTCGACTCAACCATACGCCCAAGATCAATATATTCTTTCATAAACAATTTATAGGCATCTTGAAGTTTTTCATTTCGCGGAAACTTCTTCTCCATGTTTATCAATCGAGCCATTGCTTGCGGCTTTGATTCCACTAAGGACGTTTCGTCCTTAAATGGAATTTGAACAATATACATACCATTTGAAATAGAGGTTGTTTTCATAAAATCGTTTTCACAAACTTCGGTCTCTACATCATTTTTATCTTCATTTTCTAGGTCCCAAAAAAGTTCTAAGTCTTGCACTTCGATAGTAGTTGCCACTATCGAATGAGTACCCTTTGACTTAGTGCATCCAGATATGATCCAACCGAAATTTGTATTCTGGCCTAACAGACCATTAATTTTTGCTATACCCTTCTTTAAAATTTGTGAATAGTTAGGAGGTTTTATTGTTATTTTAATTTTATATTTGGATACACAAGTATCCGTAGAAGATTTCCCACTAATTTCCGTCTTAGTTTTGATTTTTGGCAGTTTTAGTATTTGTGCTGCCTCCTCTGATATGATAGTGCTTTGCGATCCACTATCAATGAGAGCTCTTAAATTTTCAAAATTGCCGTTGGCAGATTTCACTTGAATTCTAGCTGTTGCAAGTAATGCCTGAGTGGCAGTCACACAAGTGTTGACCTTTCCCCGTTTTTGTATATTTATATGAAGCATCGTATGATGCAATTTAATGCACATGGAACATAAGTATTCGCTTGAGCTGTAGTTGCGGTTGCCGATGCTGTAGTTGTAGATGCTGCCGATGCTGTAGTTGTAGATGCCGCTGTAGTATTTTCCGCTGCCGTAGTCGCCGCAAATGTACTCGCCGTAAATTTTTATATTTTTTATATATCGCACGAAAATTTTATATTTTTGCGTCGATACTACCGGATTTTGTCGATTAGCACTTTGTTTACCGCACTATATACCGATGACCGTATTGCTGATGTTTAGGCCTCAAGCCTTGGCTATATTTTAAGCCTAACAAAGGTGTTTTTAAATTAAAACAATAAAAATTCTTCTGAATATTTATGTTTATTTTAATTATTTATTATTCTCTGTTCCTTACCACGGGGGTGGGGGGTAACAAGAGATTTTATTTCGCAACCTTAGATTTAAGGTGCTGGTTTATAACTCTTAGTCTCTTACCACTGGTGGGGGATGACTTTTAGAGATCCTGCTCGAAGGACCGAAATAAATAGAGAGACCCCAAATAAGGACGTCTTCATTTGTTGAGTTATTATTTCAAAACTGATTTCTTTATTAATATTCAACTCCTACGTAGCTAACATGAGAATCTTATTTTACTCTTATCTAATGACCCACGCAGACATACCTGGTTATCTTTGGGTATTTATTATCGCACATATGTTATCGCTTAGGTGCCTAGGATATTCGACCCTTCTTGGGACATCCCATATTTGGGTTACAGTTTTATGACCTAATTGTATATTCGACCCTTCTTGGGACATCCCATACATGGGTTACAGTTTTATGACCTAATTGTATAATACGGTTTACCAAAATATATCTATAAAACGTGTTCATGTTTGAACAAGAACATTATTTCGCTATTTATAAAGAAATTTAGGTTATAAGGCCTCACATGGGCAAGGACGTCACTATCAGTAACTTAACATGCACTCTCTCACAATTTCCACTAGCAAAATAAATATTGTAAAATTGTGTAAAACAGTATCGGGTATCTTACAGTCGCGGCACTCGACTACAGCGATTTCTTTTGTTTAATTTGTTCTTTATTTGTCTCGAAAATTGTATATTGTTCTTTAGTTTTGGAATGTGATATTTAATTCCGTTTGTTCTTCATTTGTTTTTATTAGTTGGTCTTGTTTCAATTTCACTTGCTCCCAATCATTAAAGCCGGGTGTACCTGCAACAACTTTTAGGGTTTGTCCTAATAAAGTTTATACTCCTAGCGGCCCTATGATGGATTTTTAGGGTGGCTACCAAGTTGCGAATGTGTCTGATGTCCGCCGCTATAACCGGTAGTCTGTGGTCATCGGTAAATGTTCTCGTTAGCGCTTCCGTCTGGTCAGCAAAGTCCTCGGTCGTTATGTTCGTTGCATGTTGTAGGTATCCGAAAGACTCCCTGACTACAATGCCACTGTCCCCTTTGGGGTATAGTCCGCGTTCGTGTAGTCTTTCAGTTTCACCGTCGCGTTCGTCTTTACAGCCATTAGTGCCCATATTATAATGTATTTTATATAATGTATTTAATATAGAAGAATATATAATATATGAAAAAGTATAAAAGAGGGGCGGGAGTCTAGCTAAGGATGGTTAGCGTAGATTGTCTTTGTGGACCACCCGCCCTCTAATTAAGACCGTTGTTTCCTGCGAACATAGTGGTGAGAGCTTGTTACCTAGTCTTTTATTTGCTTTTAGAAAAACTTTTTCGCCTACCTGATAGTCCTTATAGGTCCTATTCTCGTTTACCTGGTCAATCGTCTTCTCCTGTAGCGGTTGCATTTTCCTAATAATTTCTCTATCGAATTCCATGGGCTTTGTGTGAACTATTTCTGTGGGTTTTTTGTAAGTTACTGAGTGGATTGATTTGTTGGTTGCTAAAAAGGATAATTCCTATAGTATCGTTCAATTTGCATCCAAGTTTCAGGCATCTGGCTATTTCGGCTAGAGTGCTACGAAACATCTATACTTGACCATTTGTTGTGCTGTGTAGAGGTAGAGCGTTGGAAGTGTTGATAATGAAATGATTTGACAAAGTTGTTTTAATAGTCTCGGAATTTAGCGATCTTTTATTATCGCAGTAGATTGTTGTTGTTTTCGGAAAGAAATTTATTATGTGTAATTATGTGTACTATGGCCCTTCAAGCGATGTTTAGCACTATGGCGATGTAAGGAAAAGGGCTCCATTGGTTGAGAAAATATCAATGTGTAGAATTCTCCCACGAATGAGGGTATAAGAGTTTCTGCAACCATTTGCTTTGATGGGTGATGGAACAGGTTTTTCAATTTGATGTTATTTCTGTTGCTAACCGAAACATTTTTGGGAATAAATAGTCCCTAAGAATTTGTTTTACATTTTCTTGTGCTGCTTGGTGAGTCCTGTTGTGTTCTGTTATGACAATTTCTTTCTGTTCGGTTGAGTCCGTTATGTCCTGTACGAAGTTTTTCGTCTGTTTGGAAGAAGTGCTAGGGAAGGACTCTACTAGTCGGTGCTATTGCGTGTGTATTGCTTATTTTCATCAGATTTTCCCAAATGGGGTTCTGATTATGTGTCTCACCTTGCTCTTAAACAAGATGAATGTGGGGGAAATTCCTTAAAAGACTTTACCTTATCAGGTGAAGTTTGCAGTCCCCCTTGTGACCCTATGAAGCCCAAGTACTCGACGCTCTTTTTAAAGATATAACATGGTCCTGTGTAATCAATACATGTATTTAGAAATGGGTACGACATTGTTGTTGTGCCGTGACCTGTCGATATCTTGCACATTTCGTACACTCATTTAATTTTTTCTTTAATGAATTTCTCAATCCAAATATCCAATATTTTGATGAATTCTCATTCATATTCTCTTCAAATTTATTCCACCATGTAAAGTTTGGTTATGAGGATCCTTTATAATTAATGAAGAAATATGCCCTTTGTCGAGAATAATTGGATGTTTTATCTTGAATTTAGCATTGTAATTTTGTAATCTACCGTCTACTCTGATAATTTTATCCTGATCAATAAGTGGATGTAAACTTAGAATTTTTGAAGAAATTTTGACTTTATTATTATTTAAACTGTTTAGCTCTGAACCAAATTGATTTGCCTGCTCATTTTT
The DNA here is from genome assembly GCF_018153835.1 of Drosophila eugracilis. Classification (NCBI taxonomy): domain Eukaryota; kingdom Metazoa; phylum Arthropoda; class Insecta; order Diptera; family Drosophilidae; genus Drosophila; species Drosophila eugracilis. The sequence continues at coordinate 63,865 of NW_024573892.1, read as the reverse complement.
TATAATTATTTGTTCTGCATATCTAATTTCCTTTACCGATAAATAACCCGGATAAGATATTTTCTTTGTTTTCATATTTATAAATCGAACTATGTAGCATATAACTCTTTTTAATTTTTGTATGCAGGAATATTTTTCTAAGAGATTATGAATAATATCCCTATCAGCTGTCAGCACGGTATGGACACCTGTTTCTTCCTCAGCTTTTGACTGAGACGGCCAATTTTCTTTTAATTCTTTTAACCAATTTGGCCCATTCCACCAAAGATCAAAATTTATCAGTTCACTTGGCGAAATTCCCCTTGACGCTGCGTCCGCTGGATTATCTTCTGATTTAACGTGATTCCACTCTACTTCTGTATATCTACGAATATAATCTGTCCTATATTTAATAAATTTGACTTTGCTTTGACCAGTTTTAATCCAAGCCAACGTTATAGTAGAATCACTCCACGCGTATATCTTGGCTGCATTATCAATCAATTCTTTGACCTTTTGTATTAGTTTACTCAACAGATGAGCTGCGCACAGTTTTAGTTTCGGAATTGTTTTCTTATTTTTGATTGGATTTACCCTGCTTTTACTAGCTAATATTGTAACCAATCTTCCTACTTTAGCATATACTACTGCCGCATATGCTTTTTCAGAGGCGTCTGCAAACCCATGCAGCTCAATCAGCTTATTACCTTGTTTTCGCCAGTATCTTCTACTACTTTTATTATTTCTTTATTATTCGAAATCCACTTCCGTAAATTCATATTACCTTTTTTTAATTCGCTAGAAATTTGCTCTATAATGTTTATGGCACTTTCCACTGAATTTGCTCCTGTCATGAGATCATCCATGTAGAAATTCCCATCCCATGTAGAAATTCTAATTATTCTTCCAATTTCATCATTCTTACAATTATCTGCTATATCTACTAGAACTCTAGTAGCTAAATATGGAGCTGAGGCAGTCCCATAGGTTACTGTTTTTAATTTGTACGATTTTATTTTGTCTTCAGGAGAGTCTCTCCATAATATATATTGGTATTCTTGATATTTTTCATCAATGAATATTTGTCTGTACATTTTTTCTATGTCCTCTGATATGACGTATTCCCTAAGTACGGCTTGATGGGGTAGGTAGTATTTTCCTTCCCTCTACGACTCAACCATATGCCCAAGATCAATATATTCTTTCATAAACAATTTATAGGCATCTTGAAGTTTTTCATTTCGCGGAAACTTCTTCTCCATGTTTATCAATCGAGCCATTGCTTGCGGCTTTGATTCCCCTAAGGACGTTTCGTCCTTAAATGGAATTTGAACAATATACATACCATTTGAAATAGAGGTTGTTTTGATAAAATCGTTTTCACAAACTTCGGTCTCTACATCATTTTTATCTTCATTTTCTAGGTCCCAAAAAAGTTCTAAGTCTTGCACTTCGATAGTAGTTGCCACTATCGAATGAGTACCCTTTGACTTTGTGCATCCAGATATGATCCAACCGAAATTTGTATTCTGGCCTAACAGACCATTAATTTTTGCTATACCCTTCTTTAAAATTTGTGTATATAGATCGGCTCCAATGATTACATCAACTCTGCTAGGCTTATTAAAGTGATGATTATTAATGAATAATTTTGCCATTTAGTCTTATCTATATTAACTTCTGTAATTAATTTGGGCAATATTATTGCCTCAGTCACTAACGACTTCTTCGAGTTAGGAGGTTTTATTGTTATTTTAATTTTATATTTGGATACACAAGTATTCGTAGAAGATTTCCCACTAATTTCCGTTTTAGTTTTGATTTTTGGCAGTTTTAGTATTTGTGCTGCCTCCTCTGATATGATAGTGCTTTGCGATCCACTATCAATGAGAGCTCTTAAATTTTCAAAATTGCCGTTGGCAGATTTCACTTGAATTCTAGCTGTTGCAAGTAATGCCTGAATGGCAGTCACACAAGTGTTGACCTTTTCCCGTTTTTGTATATTTATATGAAGAATCGTATGATACAATTTATTGCACAAGGAGCATAAGTATTCGCTTGAGCTGTAGTTGCGGTTGCCGATGCTGTAGTTGTAGATGCTGCCGATGCTGTAGTTGTAGATGCCGCTGTAGTATTTTCCGCTGCCGTAGTCGCCGCTGATGTACTCGCCGTAAATTTTTATATTTTTTATATATCGCACGAAAATTCTATATTTTTGCGTCAATACTACCGGATTTTGTCGATTAGAACTTTGTTTACCGCACTATATACCGATGACCGTATTGCTGATGTTTAGGCCTCAAGCACGCCTTACCGCACTTTTTTTATTTTTAAATGGGTATTTTTGAGAACAACCTTTGGCTATATTTTAATCCTAACAAAGGTGTTTTTAAATTAAAACAATAAAAATTCTTCTGAATATTTATGTTTATTTTAATTATTTATTATTCTCTGTTCCTTACCACGGGGGTGGGGGGTAACAAGAGATTTTATTTCGCAACCTTAGATTTAAGGAGCTGGTTTATATCTCTTAGTCTCTTACCACTGGTGGGGGATGACTTTTAGAGATCCTGCTCGAAGGACCGAAATAAATAGAGAGACCCCAAATAAGGACGTCTTCATTTGTTGAGTTATTATTTCAAAACTGATTTCTTTATTAATATTCAACTCCTACGTAGCTAACATGAGAATCTTATTTTACTCTTATCTAATGACCCACGCAGACATACCTGGTTATCTTTGGGTATTTATTATCGCACATATGTTATCGCTTAGGTGCCTAGGATATTCGACCCTTCTTGGGACATCCCATATTTGGGTTACAGTTTTATGACCTAATTGTATATTCGACCCTTCTTGGGACATCCCATACATGGGTTACAGTTTTATGACCTAATTGTATATTCGACCCTTCTTGGGACATCCCATACTTGGGTTACAGTTTTATGACCTAATTGTATAATACGGTTTACCAAAATATATCTATAAAACGTGTTCATGTTTGAACAAGAACATTATTTCGTTATTTATAAAGAAATTTAGGTTATAAGGCCTCACATGGGCAAGGACGTCACTATCAGTAACTTAACATGCACTCTCTCACAATTTCCACTAGCAAAATAAATATTGTAAAATTGTGTAAAACAGTAAAGTCGCGGCACTCGACTACAGCGATTTCTTTTGTTTAATTTGTTCTTTATTTGTCTCGAAAATTTTATATTGTTCTTTAGTTTTGGAATGTGATATTTAATTCCGTTTGTTCTTCATTTGTTTTTATTAGTTGGTCTTGTTTCAATTTCACTTGCTCCCAATCATTAAAGCCGGGTGTACCTGCAACAACTTTTAGGGTTTGTCCTAATAAAGTTTACACTCCTAGCGGCCCTATGATGGATTTTTAGGGTGGCTACCAACTTGCGAATGTGTCTGATGTCCGCCGCTATAACCGGTAGTCTGTGGTCATCGGTAAATGTTCTCGTCAGCGCTTCCGTCTGGTTAGAAAAAACCTCGGTCGTCATGTTCGTTGCATGGTATCCGAAAGGTATCCGAAAGACTCCCAGACTACAATGTCACTGTCCCCTTTGGGGTATAGTCCGCGTTCGTGTAGTCTTTCAGTTTCACCGTCGCGTCCGTCTTTACAGCCATTAGTGCCCATATTATAATGTATTTTATATAATGTATTTAATATAGAAGAATATAAAATATATGAAAAAGTATAAAAAAGGGGCGGGAGTCTAGCTAAGGATGGTTAGCGTAGATTGTCTTTGTGGACCACCCTCCCTCTAATTAAGACCGTTGTTTCCTGCGAACATAGTGGTGAGAGCTTGTTACCTAGTCTTTTATTTGCTTTTAGAAAAACCTTTTCGCAAAATCTTCTCCTGTACCGGATGAATTTTCCTAATAAGTTCTCTATCGAATTCCATGGGCCTTGTGTGAATTATTTCTGTGGGTTTTTTGTTAGTTACTGAGTGGATTGATTTGTTAAATCCAAGTTTCAGGCATCTGGCTGTTTCGGCTAGAGTGCTATGAAACCTCTATACGTGACCATTTGTTGTGCTGTGTAGAGGTAGAGCGTTGGAAGTGTTGATAATGAAATGATTTAACAAAGTTGTTTTAATAGTCTCGGAATTTAACGATCTTTTATTATCGCAGTAGATTGTTGTGGTTTTCGGAAAGAAATTTATTATGTGTAATAATGGTGTTTTTATATCTACTATGGCCCTTGAAGCGATGTTTTGCACTATGGCGAATTTCGAGAATTTATCGACGCATGTAAGGAAAAGGGCTCCATTGGTTGAGAAAATATCAATGTGTAGAATTCTCCCACGAATGAGGGTATAAGAGTTTCTGCAACCATTTGCTTTGATGGGTGATGGAACAGGTTTTTCAATTTGATGTTATTTCTGTTGCTAACCGAAACATTTTTGGGAATAAATAGTCCCTAAGAATTTGTTTTACATTTTCTTGTGCTGCTTGGTGAGTCCTGTTGTGTTCTGTTATGACAATTTTTTTCTGTTCGGTTGAGTCCGTTATGTCCTGTACGAAGTTTTTCGTCTGTTTGAAAGAAGTGCTAGGGAAGGACTCTACTAGTCGGTGCTATTGCATGTGTATTGCTTGTTTCCATCAGATTTTCCCGGATGGGGTTCTGTTTATGTGCCTCACCTTGCTCTTAAACAAGATGAATGTGGGGGAAATTCCTTAATAGACTTTACCTTTTCAGGTGGAGTTTGCAGTCCCCCTTGTGACACTATGAAGCCCAAGTACTCGACGCTCTTTTTAAAGAACTTCGATTTCTTGGGATACTCTCATACTTGCTTCTAGGAGCTTGGTTTAAACCCAGTCCACGTCCTTGTTGTGGCCTTCTTTTGTTTTTGAGAATATAATAACGTCGTCTACGTAGCATATTTTAGAGATTCCGTCCTTAGGACGTCATCGATAGCCCTTTGGAAGATGCTTGGGGCGTTTTTAAGTCTAAGCATTCAACAAAATTCGTATTGGCCATTATTTATGGAAAAAGCGTTTTTTCCCTGTCCTCTTCTGCCACCTCTATCTGGTGGAAGCCTGACTTGAGGTCGAGTGCAGTGAAATACCGCGACTTGCCCATATTCGACAGTATTTTCGAAATTGTTGGGATAGGATATCTATCATCTACTGTTATCTGATTTAATTTCCTGAAGCCGATAACTAATCGCTTCTTCTTAACCCAATTTTGGTGTATACCTTTCTTATCCACAACCCAGGTAGGGATGTTATATGGGGACCTGGATGGCCTTATCACGCCGTCCGCTTAAAGTTGTTTTACCTCTGCATTGACGAATTTGGTTACACCCATGGGGTGTGGGTACGACTTGGAGTACACCGGTTCCCCATCAGTTGTTATTGTGGCTATAATGTTAATATTGAATGGAAGTGCTTCGTCTGGATCTTTATAATTTTTGACAATCATTTTTTCGAAGGTGGCTTTAACTGCCACGGGAACATCTTCATCATCTGTTCGGATCCTTTCGTCTCCGTTGTTTGTGTGAAGAACAATCCCGGTATAATCAAGTTTCGCATTCGCTTGTTTAAGCAAGTCGAGGCCGATAATATCATCGAAGTGTTAAGGTTATTTAAGATAAAAAAGGGTGTTTTTATATTAAGCACCGAAACTAAACATTTTTAAATTATTTTGGTAAAGCCATGGATTGACTTTACAGTAAAGGGTTTCTCCGCTGCCACAATTTCTTTCAGTCCCGGGATTGGAGTAATCTATTTTTTGAGGTGCCTGTGTGTAAAGTAGGGGAGCAGGGATTTTATTCTAAAAATTACATGAGTCCTTTTCCTCAAGATCGTCTTCTACTACGCATAACGGCGTCGTAATCTTCGTCTTCATACTTTTCTTCTGGCATGAGGTTCATTTTTTGTTGCCTTGCTGACTGCCCTTTTTGCCATGTTGTGGTTTGCCTAAATATCCTCCTGAAGGAGGGGTCGATCTCCATTGGCTCTGGTGCTGGTTGACCCTGATACGTTCCTGTGCTTATGTTTGGTCTCCGTCCAAAGGAACCATTCTGGTTGTTGGCTCTTTTTTGAGTCCTAACAAGTGAGGAGTTTTCTAAATTGCTCCTGAATTTCAGAATGGGTCTGGGAATTTTTTCAACCTTCTTGTCGCTGGTTGTTTGAATTTGAATTTCAGAATGGGTCTGGGAATTTTTTCAACCTTCTTGTCGCTGGTTGTTCGGCCTGTATGCTTTCTCCTCATTGTGTCGGGCGAAAGTAACTTGATTCAGCTTCTTGTGCTAATGCTAATGCTGCTGACCCAATGGTTCCAAGTCAACGTTAATTCCTGTTTTGGCGTGGACTTTGGTCTTTAGATGGTGGTATCTGGACCGGATAGACTGTTATCTTCTTTAAAACAAGCCTAGGATTAGGAAATTTAATAAGAAAATGAATGATATCGGAATTTTGAAAAACACTTATACTATATGCTTCTAAAATTTCTATCAAATTAATGTTAATAGGCAGCTTGTCTTTAAAGATTATTTTCTTTATTTGTCCCACATTTTTATACCCGTTACTCGTAGAGTAAAAGGGTATATTAGATTCGTTGAAAAGTATCTAACAAGTAGAATGAAGCGTTTCCGACCCTCTGAAGTATATATATTCTTGATCAGTATCGATAGCGAAGACGATTGACCCTAGTCCGTCTGTCCGTCCGTCAGTTCATATGAACGCAGAGATCTCAGGAACTATACTAGATACAAAGTTGAGATTAAGCATGAAGATTCTTGAGGTCCCTACGCAGTGCAAGTTCATTACAGCATCCTGCCACGCCCACTATAACGCCCACAAATCGCGAAAAACTGCTGAAATCTCAGGAGCTATTAGAGCTAGAAAGTTCAAATTTAGTTTATATAATCTTTAGATGCCAGCGCGTCTTATAGCGGCAACACCCACCTTTACGCCCACAAGGCTCAAAAGACAGTTTTCCCATTTTCTAGAAAACCTGATATTTCGGCAACTATAAGAGATAGAAAGTTCGGATTAAACATGTAGGGTTTTATGATGCACCAAATGCAATTTGTTTTTTTTCTTCTAACCACTCCCACCCTAACGCCGAAAAAACCCGGAAAACCAAAAATGCAAAAATCTCGGGGCCTATAAGAAATGCCTGCAACATGGCACTAGTTTTCAACCGGCCCGCCCACTCTAACGCCCACAAACCGCGGAAAACTGTGGCGTCTATAATATTATTATGAATGCCTTCGTTTGACCTTATAAAACTATTTCTGTTAATATTTATCGATTTACCAAAGCTTTTTTAAATCAGAACATTATTTCGCTATTTATAAAGAAATTTAGGTTATAAGGCCTCACATGGGCAAGGGCACTATCAGTAACTCAACAGGCTTTCTCTTACAATTTCCACTAGCAAAATGAATATTGTAAAATTGTGTATAACAGTATCGGGTAACTTACGGTCGCGGCACTCGACTATAGCGTTTTCTATTGTTTAATTTGTTCTTTATTTGTCTCGAATAATTTGTATTGTTCTTTATTTTTGGAATTTGATATTTAATTCCGTTTGTTCTTCATTTGTTTTTATTAGTTGGTCTTGTTTGAACTTGACTTGCTCCCAATCATTAAAGTCTGGTGTACCTGCAACAAATTTTAAGGTTTGTCCTAATAAAGCTTATACTCCTAGCGTCCCTATGAGGGATTTTTGGGGTGGCTACCAACATGCGAATGTGTCTGATGTCCGCCGCTATAGCCGGTAGTCTGTGGTCATCGGTAAATGTTCTCCGCGTTCGTGTAGTCATTCAGTTTCACCGTCGCGTCCGTCTTTACAGCCATTAGTGCCCATATTATAATGTATTTTATATAATGTATTTAATATAGAAGAATATAAAAAATTTGAAAAAGTATAAAAGAGGGTCGGGAGTCTAGCCAAGGATGGTTAGCGTAGATTGTCTTTGTGGACCACAATCCCTCTAATTAAGACCGTTGTTTCCTGCGAACATAGTAGAGCTTGTTACCTATTCTTTTATTTGCTTTTAGAAAAACTTTTTCGTCTACCTGATAGTCCTTATAGGTCCTATTCTTGTTTACCTGGTCAATCATCTTCTCCTGTACCGGTTGAATTTTCCTAATAATTTCTCTATCGAATTCCATGGGCTTTGTGTGAACTATTTCTGTGGGTTTTTGTAAGTTACTGAGTGGATTGATTTGTTGATTGCTAAATGGATTATTTCTATAGTATCGTTCAATTTGCATCCAAGTTTCAGGCATCTGGCTATTTCGGCTAGAGTGCTATGAAACCTCTCCTTGACCATTTGTTGTGCTGTGTAGTAGTATAGTCTCGGAATTTAGCGATCTTTTATTATCGCAGTAGATTGTTGTTGTTTTCGGAAAGAAATTTATTATGTGTAATAATGGTGTTTTTATGTCTACTATGGCCCTTGAAGCGATGTTTTGCACTATGGCGAATTTCGAGAATTTATCGACGCATGTAAGGAAAAGGGCTCCATTGGTTGAGAAAATATCAATGTGTAGAATTCTCCCACGAATGAGGGTATAAGAGTTTCTGCAACCATTTGCTTTGATGGGTGATGGAACAGGTTTTTCAATTTGATGTTATTTCTGTTGCTAACCGAAACATTTTTGGGAATAAATAGTCCCTAAGAATTTGTTTTACATTTTCTTGTGCTGCTTGGTGAGTCCTGTTGTGTTCTGTTATGACAATTTCTTTCTGTTCGGTTGAGTCCGTTATCTCCTGTACGAAGTTTTTCGTCTGTTTGAAAGAAGTGCTAGGGAAGCACTCTACTAGTCGGTGCTATTGCGTGTGTATTGCTTGTTTCCATCAGATTTTCCCGGTTGGGGTTCTGTTTATGTGCCTCACCTTGCTCTTAAACAAGATGAATGTATCCACCGAGAAACTATTTTCGTCTTCGATTATTATTTGGTTTCGGAAGCAGTTTACTGGGTTGTCGGTTGTCTCGATGGTGTATGTCAGGGACTCTTCGCTATGATTGGTGGTTACGTCCGATTCTTATAGTCTTCTAAGGTTTTAGTGTTTTGGCGATGAGCTCTCGCTCATTGGTTGCGTAACTTTTCGTTGTCACGTAGGGCACGTGATATCATTGTGATTAGGCGGCCATCTTGAGATAGTACTGCCCCTAGTCCGAAGCCTGATGCGTCCGTAGTCTTCGCTATGAATGGTGGTTACGTCCGATTCTTATACGTCTTCTAAGGTTTTAGTGTTTTGGCGATGAGCTCTCGGTCATTGGTTGCGTAATTTTTCGTTGTCACGTAGGGCGCGTGATATCATTGTGATTAGGCGGCCATCTTGAGATAGTACTGCCCCTAGTTCGAAGCCTGATGTGTCCGTAGTTAAATCGAATGGCCTCTTAATGTCTGGATACGAGAGCAAAACCTCCACGGATGCAAAGATTTTCCTTAGTCTGTCAATCGTTTCTCTCTGTTTCTTGGTCATGTTGATATCAATCTTTCTTGATTTATATTTATTAACTTTCATATTTTCTTCCTTTAGGATGCTTGTTAGGGGTCTCGCGATGGTCGCGAAGTTTTTTATGAAGCACCTTTAGTAGCTTGCTAGCCCTAGAAAAGATCTGAGGTCAAAAAGTGTTTTTGGTGGGGGAAATTCCTTAATAGACTTTACCTTTTCAGGTGAAGTTTGCAGTCCTATGACACTATGAAGCCCAAGTACTCGACGCTCTTTTTAAAGAACTTCGATTTCTCTTGGGATACTCTTATACATGCTTCTGGGAGCTTGGTTTAAACCCAGTCCACGTCCTTGACGTGTCCTTCTTTTGTTTTTGAGAATATAAAAACGTCGTATACATAAACGTAGCATATTTTAGAGATTCCCTCTCTTAGGACGTCATCGATAGCCCTTTGGAAGATGCTTTAAGTCGTAATCTTCGTCGTCAGATTTTTCTTCTGGCATGAGGCTTATTTTTTGTTGCCTTGCTGACTGCCCTTTTTGCCATGGGCTGTCTAAATATCCTCCTGAAGGAGGGGTCGATCTCCATTGGCTCTGGTGCTGGTTGAGACTGATAAGTTCCTGTGCTTATGTGTAATCTCTGTCTAAAGGAACCATTCTGGTTGTTGGCTCCTTTTTGAGTCCTAACAACAGCTGTGGTTGCGTGTGGCATAATTGTCTTGTTTGTCAAAAGCGTTAACTTTCGTTCTATCTCGTCATAGTACTTGAGCAGTGGTAGCTCCCTCTGTCTTGACAAACATTATTCTTGTTTAATACCGTGCTAGTATGGCATAAGAATTAAATACCGTGTTAAAAGAGGATAACACTGCAGCCGCTGGTTTTTCTGCCTTCATTTTAAGTGGGTGTTGTTTGGTTTCTGTGTTTGTGGCGTTAAGGGTATTAAGTCGAATAAATGACCCCTACTAGTAGATGGTTGGCAATATGTCTCAGTTTCTTGTTCCTGCTCAGCTCTCTGTCTTTCTACTTTTGTTTTTAAAAATTTCCTATACTCTGCAATAACTTCGTCGACTCGACATCTTCATTAATCCGGTACACGGGGTCGTGACTTAATTTAAAAAAATAATCCATGGGAAGTCAGAATTTTATTAAGAGTATGCTAAATATTAATTATTTTTATATTTCTCAAAACAGCAAGGAAATTTTGTTAAAGTTTTTGAAAATTCAAATAAGAGCTTGTTTAATAATTATCGTTTTCTACCATAATTAAATATAAAAAATTTATATTTATTCGCGAGATTTTGTCGAGAAAAATAAAGTTGTTTTAATGGCCTCGGAATTTATCTTTTATTATCGCAGTAGATTGTTGTTGTTTTCGGATAGAAATTTATTATGTGTAATAATGGTGTTTTTATGTCTACTATGGCCCATGAAGCGATGTTTTGCACTATGGCGAATTTCGAGAATTTATCGACGCATGTAAGGAAAAGGGCTCCATTGGTTGAGAAAATATCAATGTGTAGAATTCTCCCACGAATGAGGGTATAAGAGTTTCTGCAACCATTTGCTTTGATGGGTGATGGAACAGGTTTTTCAATTTGATGTTATTTCTGTTGCTAACCGAAACATTTTTGGGAATAAATAGTCCCTAAGAATTTGTTTTACATTTTCTTGTGCTGCTTGGTGAGTCCTGTTGTGTTCTGTTATGACAATTTCTTTCTGTTCGGTTGAGTCCGTTATCTCCTGTACGAAGTTTTTCGTCTGTTTGAAAGAAGTGCTAGGGAAGCACTCTACTAGTCGGTGCTATTGCGTGTGTATTGCTTGTTTCCATCAGATTTTCCCGGTTGGGGTTCTGTTTATGTGCCTCACCTTGCTCTTAAACAAGATGAATGTATCCACCGAGAAACTATTTTCGTCTTCGATTATTATTTGGTTTCGGAAGCAGTTTACTGGGTTGTCGGTTGTCTCGATGGTGTATGTCAGGGACTCTTCGCTATGAATGGTGGTTACGTCCGATTCTTGTACGTCTTCTAAGGTTTTAGTGTTTTGGCGATGAGCTCTCGCTCATTGGTTGCGTAATTTTTCGTTGTCACGTAGGGCACGTGATATCATTGTGATTAGGCGGCCATCTTGAGATAGTACTGCCCCTAGTCCGAAGCCTGATGCGTCCGTAGTCTTCACTATGAATGGTGGTTACGTCCGATTCTTATACGTCTTCTAAGGTTTTAGTGTTTTGGCGATGAGCTCTCGGTCATTGGTTGCGTAATTTTTCGTTGTCACGTAGGGCGCGTGATATCATTGTGATTAGGCGGCCATCTTGAGATAGTACTGCCCCTAGTCCGAAGCCTGATGCGTCCGTAGTTAAATCGAATGGCCTCTTAATGTCTGGATACGAGAGCAAAACCTCCTCGGATGCAAAGATTTTCCTTAGTCTGTCAATCGTTTCTCTCTGTTTCTTGGTCATGTTGATATCAATCTTTCTTGATTTATATTTATTAACTTTCATATTTTCTTCCTTTAGGATGCTTGTTAGGGGTCTCGCGATGGTCGCGAAGTTTTTTATGAAGCACCTTTAGTAGCTTGCTAGCCCTAGAAAAGATCTGAGGTCAAAAAGTGTTTTTGGTGGGGGAAATTCCTTAATAGACTTTACCTTTTCAGGTGAAGTTTGCAGTCCTATGACACTATGAAGCCGAAGTACTCGACGCTCTTTTAAAAGAACTTCGATTTCTCTTGGGATACTCTTATACCTGCTTCTGGGAGATTGGTTTAAACCCAGTCCACGTCCTTGACGTGTCCTTCTTTTGTTTTTGAGAATATAAAAACATCGTATTCATAAACGTAGCATATTTTAGAGATTCCCTCTCTTAGGACGTCATCGATAGCCCTTTGGAAGATGCTTGGGGCGTTTTTAAGTCTAAGCATTCAACAAAATTCGTATTGGCCATTATTTATGGAAAAAGCGTTGTTTCCCTGTCACCTTCTGCCACCTCTATCTGGTCGAGTGCAGTGAAATACCGCGACTTGCCCATATTCGACAGTATTTTCGAAATTGTTGGGATAGGATATCTATCATCTACTGTTATCTGATTTAATTTCCTGTAGTCGATAACTAATCGCTTCTTCTTAACCCCATTTTGGTCTATACCTTTCTTATCCACAACCCAGGTAGGGATGTTATATGAGGACCTGGATGGCCTTATCACGCCATCCGCTAAAAGTTGTTTTACCTCTGCAATGACGAATTTGTTGATAATGAAGTTGGAAGTGTTGATAATGAAATGATTTAACAAAGTTGTTTTAATAGTCTCGGAATTTAGCGATCTTTTATTATCGCAGTAGATTGTTGTTGTTTTCGGAAAGAAATTTATTATGTGTAATAAAGGCGTTTTTATGTCTACTATGGCCCTTGAAGCGATGTTTTGCACTATGGCGAATTTCGAGAATTTATCGACGCATGTAAGGAAAAGGGCTCCATTGGTTAAGAAAATATCAATGTGTAGTATTCTCCGACGAATGAGGGTATAAGAGTTTCTGCAACCATTTGCTTTGATGGGTGATGGAACAGGTTTTTCAATTTGATGTTATTTCTGTTGCTAACCGAAACATTTTTGGGAATAAATAGTCCCTAAGAATTTGTTTTACATTTTCTTGTGCTGCTTGGTGAGTCCTGTTGTGTTCTGTTATGACAATTTCTTTCTGTTCGGTTGAGTTCGTTATGTCCTGTACGAAGTTTTTCGTCTGTTTGAAAGAAGTGCTAGGGAAGCACTCTACTAGTCGGTGCTATTGCGTGTGTATTGCTTGTTTCCATCAGATTTTCCCGGTTGGGGTTCTGTTTATGTGCCTCACCTTGCTCTTAAACAAGATGAATGTATCCACCGAGAAACTATTTTCGTCTTCGATTATTATTTGGTTTCGGAAGCAGTTTACTGGGTTGTCGGTTGTCTCGATGGTGTATGTCAGGGACTCTTCGCTATGAATGGTGGTTACGTCCGATTCTTATACGTCTTCTAAGGTTTTAGTGTTTTGGGGATGAGCTCTCGCTCATTGGTTGCGTAATTTTTCGTTGTAACGTAGGGCACGTGATATCATTGTGATTAGGCGGCCATCTTGAGATAGTACTGCCCCTAGTCCGAAGCCTGATGCGTCCGTAGTCTTCGCTATGAATGGTGGTTACGTCCGATTCTTATACGTCTTCTATGGTTTTAGTGTTTTGGCGATGAGCTCTCGGTCATTGGTTGCGTAATTTTTCGTTGTCACGTAGGGCGCGTGATATCATTGTGATTAGGCGGCCATCTTGAGATAGTACTGCCCCTAGTCCGAAGCCTGATGCGTCCGTAGTTAAATCGAATGGCCTCTTAATGTCTGGATACGAGAGCAAAACCTCCTCGGATGCAAAGATTTTCCTTAGTCTGTCAATCGTTTCTCTCTGTTTCTTGGTCATGTTGATATCAATCTTTCTTGATTTATATTTATTAACTTTCATATTTTCTTCCTTTAGGATGCTTGTTAGGGGTCTCGCGATGGTCGCGAAGTTTTTTATGAAGCACCTTTAGTAGCTTGCTAGCCCTAGAAAAGATCTGAGGTCAAAAAGTGTTTTTGGTGGGGGAAATTCCTTAATAGACTTTACCTTTTCAGGTGAAGTTTGCAGTCCTATGACACTATGAAGCCCAAGTACTCGACGCTCTTTTTAAAGAACTTCGATTTCTCTTGGGATACTCTTATACCTGCTTCTGGGAGCTTGGTTTAAACCCAGTCCACGTCCTTGACGTGTCCTTCTTTTGTTTTTGAGAATATAAAAACGTCGTATACATAAACGTAGCATATTTTAGAGATTCCCTCTCTGAGGACGTCATCGATAGCCCTTTGGAAGATGCTCTGGGCGTTTTTAAGTCTAAGCATTCAACAAAATTCGTATTGGCCATTATTTATGGAAAAAGCGTTGTTTCCCTGTCACCTTCTGCCACCTCTATCTGGTGGAAGCCTGACTTGAGGTCGAGTGCAGTGAAATACCGCGACTTGCCCATATTCGACAGTATTTTCGAAATTGTTGGGATAGGATATCTATCATCTACTGTTATCTGATTTAATTTCCTGTAGTCGATAACTAATCGCTTCTTCTTAACCCCATTTTGGAATTTGGATACACCCATGGGGTGTGGGTACGACTTGGAGTACACCGGTTCCCCATCAGTTTTTATTGTGGCTATAATGTTAATATTGAATGGAAGTGCTTCGTCTGGATCTTTATAATTTTTGACAATCATTTTATCGAAGGTGGCTTTAACTGCCACGGGAACATCTTCATCATCTGTTCGGATCCTTTCGTCTCCGTTGTTTGTGTGAACAACATTCCCGGTATAATCAAGTTTCGCATTCGCTTGTTTAAGCAAGTCGAGGCCGATAATATCATCGAAGTGTTTGAAGTTATTTAAGATAAAAAAGGGTGTTTTTATGTTAAACAACGAAACTAAACATTTTTTATTTATTTTTGTAAAGCCATGGATTGACTTTACAGTAAATGGTTTCTCCGCTGCCACAATTTCTTTCAGTCCCCGGATTGGAGTAATCTATTTTTTGAGGTGCCTGTGTGTAATGTAGGGGAGCAAGCATTTTATTCTAAAAATTACATGAGTATTCTTCCTCAAGATCGTCTTCTACTTCAGTAGCACAGGTCTGCGCAACGGCGTCGTAATCTTCGTATTCAGATTTTTCTTCTGGCATGAGGCTTATTTTTTGTTGCCTTGCTGACTGCCCTTTTTGCCATGGGCTGTCTAAATATCCTCCTGAAGGAGGGGTCGATCTCCATTGGCTCTGGTGCTGGTTGAGACTGATAAGTTCCTGTGCTTATGTGTAATCTCTGTCTAAAGGAACCATTCTGGTTGTTGGCTCCTTTTTGAGTCCTAACAACAGCTGTGGTTGCGTGTGACATAATTGTCTTGTTTGCCAAAAGCGTTAACTTTCGTTCTATCTCGTCATAGTACTTGAGCAGTGGTAGCTCCCTCTGTCTTGACAAACATTATTCTTGTTTAATACCGTGCTAGTATGGCATAAGAATTAAATACCGTGTTAAAAGAGGAAGAGAGAAGAACACTGCAGCCGCTGGTTGTTCTGCCTTCATTTCAAGTCGGTGTTGTTTGGTTTCTGTGTTTGTGGCGTTAAGGGTATTAAGTCGAATAAATGACCCCTACTAGTAGATGGGTGGCAATATGTCTCAGTTTCTTGTTCCTGCTGAGCTCTCTGTCTTTCTACTTTTGTTTTTAAAAATTTCCTATATAACTTCGTCGACTCGACATCTTCATTAATCCGGTACACGGGGTCGTTACTTAATTTAAAAAAATAATCCATGGGAAGTCAGAATTTTATAAAGAGTATGCTAATTATTAATTATTTTTATATTTCTCAAAACAGCAAGGAAATTTTGTTAAAGTTTTTGAAAATTCAAATAAGAGCTTGTTTAATAATTATCGTTTTCTACCATAATTAAATATAAAAAATTTATATTTATTCGCGAGATTTTGTCGAGAAAAATAAATAATGATATTTTTTAAAAATAGCGAAAAGGGAAATAATTATGTTCCCACGGTTAAATAGCGTCAGATTTATTTTCTTTACTTGGAACATTTGGACAAATAGCCTACTCACATTTCGTATATTTAATTGTTGTTGTTGCTGCTGTTGCCGTCACCGTCGCTGCTGCTGTTGTCGATGTAGCCGTCGATGCCTTTGTCGTCGTTGTTGCCGTCGCTGTTGCTGTCGTCGCTGCTGCTGCCGCTGTTGCCGTCGTCGCTCTCTCGGTGCAGGTGTAACGTCTCTCTCGTTTTGTTTCTTCTTCTCTTGAAGGGGTGAGGGGAATTTCTACGTTCCCGTTCTTGGCTTTACTTGCTTTTCTTGCCGCTTGCGAAGCTTGTGAATTTTTCCTCTTTTCTCTTGAAGGGGTGACGAGAATTTCTACCGTTCACGTTCTATTATCACTTGCGCAGCTTGTGAATTTTTTCTTGGCGTATTTTATCTCACCAAGGTGTACTGCACTATTTTTATAATTGTTTTTATTTTATTTGTTTCCCGATTGCAACTTCTTTTGTAAATGCATTTAAAGTGCGTATCGCGTGAGTCGGTTACGTTGGGCGCCAGTTCATTTGTACCGACCTTTGTACTATTACTTTCACTTTCACTCAAGCAAGGATCCATTAATAATAAATTGGGATTAATATATTTTTTATTCATTTATTTCGCCTAAACCTGTTAAGGTAAAGGATAATATAAACAATATTACAATTGTTAACAACTATGTCTGCGGAGTACGATTTTAGAATAACTTAATGGTTTGAAACGGCTGCAGCTAGAAGCCTTTGTCTGATCGCAGCGCTGTCGCCAAAGTGCCGGATCAGCATTGGGTCGGCAGTTTCCCAATTTGGGAACTGGGTGTGTTAACTTGTATATCCGCTATAGAATTGTAATCGACTGGACCAATTTTGATGAATTTTTTTGTACGTGTTCAAGCAGCCTCCAGGCGTGTTTAGAATGATAAGCGAGGAAATTGAAAATTAGGAATATTGATTGAACATTTTGTAAATTGATTTAAGTTGGCAGCTCTAATCATTTATAGTTGGCGACTCTAGTTGGAAATAAATCCTAAAATTATTGGGATTCTTAAATGCTATATTCACGTAGGTAACTGTTGAAGTTAAAAATTAATTTTTATCTGACAAGATTTTTATAAGTACTTATAATTCAATTTAAGATTGCACAGTTTCTATTATTATTCCAATTCAAATTTTTATAAAAAAGGTTTTCCCAAAATTCATTTTTTTCTTTTCATTGTGGGATAGAAAATAAACAACAATTTAATTGAATTTAAGAGTTTTTATTTTTAATGCAATTCAATTTTTTAAAGATTTCTTCTGAAATTAATTTAAATTTTTAATTTTTTGTTTGTTTTAACCTGACACTTGCTTTGAAAAAATATGCTCCAATACTGCGAAATGCAATTGTCCGATATACACCTCAAGCGTAAGCGAAAACGATATTTCGTGCCTCAGAATCAGATCAACGAGCATTAAGGCTTGAAAGTCTTCAAGGCCTTGCCTTGATTATGGATTACCTCAACGACGGGATGTAAGGTTAGAAAGTTATCGAGTACGCGATGCTCAGGCCGTTTCGTCTGCGACACATGAACAACGGGAAAGTCGCCAACAAAATGTTTAAGCAATAGTGGTTCGATCAAGACGAACACTACGCATTGATTTAAATCTTGCTGCATTGCATTATGACAGAAACATTGACTACGGTCTTTATCCAGATGTCGCTATTAAATAATGGATACAATTTTCACGTATTGCAGCGCACCCAAATTTAAGAACGAAACGCCAGGAATGTGTTGCGCCAGTGGAAAAGTCAAGCTGCCATTGAACCACTCTCATTGCATTCAGGCGCAACAAATGATTCAAATCATCTGCTCTGGAAAACTCAAAGGTGAAGACGTACAGTTGCCACATATCCCAATGATTTCGGCGGGTATGCCATCCAAATTCAAACGTCCCGGTGCGCCTTGCCTATGACTATCAAAAGCATAAGGACAATCATTGCAAAAGTGTGGACTAAATTTGGAGAATCCATGCTTCTTCCATTTGCAGCTTTATGTGCCCTCGTGTGTCCGAAAAACTTCAGATTTGTTCGTTTACATAGCTGATGGAAAAACAAGAAACATTGTAGATCTCAAAGCACTTTAATAGAAACCAAAACGAAAATTATTTTATTTGATAAAAGCGAATAATAGTGCAAACGAAGACGAAGAAAATATGAAAAGATTCCTTCGCGACTATTATTTTCCGAAAATGTTCCGAGGTAGTGATAAATTTTGAAATATGCACTACTGCAAAAAATGACGGACACCCCAAGAAACAAGAAATTGGAATAACTCCAATTCCGTCAAATGTCGGCGAAATGCTGCATATCGACATTTCCACCGATTAAAAAGTATTTTTAGCGTGCATCAAAAAGTTCTCCAAGTTTGAAACAGTACAACTAACTGATTCTAGGGCAATAGTGTACGTGAAAATCCCTATCATCCAACTAAAAAACTTATTTCCAAATATTTACAAAGACAAATGCCATGCAGCTTTTTTGTTCGCGCGACTCCCGTTGCTTGACGTGCAACCCACCTCGCGCCCAACCGACCGAGGAGCGCTGCCGTCTGACGTACGGCTCGGAACACGGGGATAGATCCGAGTGGATTAGGAAAGATACGAGGAAAGTTAGTTTTGTGCTAAATGGATTAGCATCGAAACTTTCAAAGTGTTAGGAGAAGAGTTAGAAGTAATTTTATAAAGATCATTGTAGTTTGAACATAGTACCCGAAATGGTTCATGTTGGGCAAAGTTCGAACTACAATGCTCTAGGGATAGAGGTACATGGCGGCCTAGAAGGGCCTGGCTATCAATTTCACCCTTAAGAAGATTATGTATAAAGACGACACCAAGCATCGTCCTACGATTAGCGAGGGATGGCAAATTGATTAGTAAGAGTCTACTTTTATAAAAGGGAAGGTGTCTATTTGCATCCCAGTTGAGACCGCGGAGAGCAAATATTAAGAAATTCTTTTGGATGGATTCAATAAGGCACTGGTGAACCGCTTACTGGGGGTCCCAGATACATGATCCATATTCCAGAATCGGACGAACCAAAGAAATAAAAAGTGTTTTTGTAACATAGGGGTCGTTAAACTCCTTTGACCACCTTTTATTGAAACCAAGAACTCCTCTAGCTTTATTAACCATAGAGGAAATATGGTCGGAAAACTTAAGTTTTGCATCGAGTAGGATGCCAAGATCTGCAACTGCATTAATTCTTTCCAGAACTACACCATGCAAAGTATAAGTGGCAGCTTTAGGTCTTAGGCGACAGAAGGTCATTGCTTTGCACTTAGAGCCATTAAGATTTATTAAGTTTGCAGAGCACCAGTTTTGAAAATTATTGAGGTCAGATTGCAGTTTTACCTGGTAGGAGGCATCAGTATATTGCAGACAGAGTTTAGGAGTTTAGAGGAAGCATAGACTAAAGCAGACACTGAATTTTTAAAAAGAACTCGTTGCGTTCTACCTGTGAGGTAACTGCTAATCCATCCCAGGAGATCCGTAGGAAAACCGATAAGATCAAGTTTTTCTAAAAGAAGGCCGTGATTCACGGAGTCAAATGCTTTACTGAAGTCAGTGTAAATGACATCCGTCTGAAGTTTATTTTGGAAACCAGTGATCACGAAGGATGTTAGTTCCAGAAGATTGGTAAAGTTTCGGAATTGCTGATAGTTTAGATATACCTCTGTAATTTTCAGCATCCGATTTTTTTCCCTTCTTATGAAGGGGAATGATAGGGGACTCTTTCCAGATAGCGGGAAACGTGGACGTTTCCAGGGAAAGGTTAAATAATTTTAAAAGGGGTTTGGCCAGGGTAGCAGAGCAGTACCTAAGCACACAGCCCGGTACCCCGTCTGGACCTGGCGAAAAGACTGGCTTCACATTCTGAAGATCCTTTATAACCCGACATTCCGACAGGGTGGGTCGGGAAATAAAGTTAGACCGGGGGATATCGTAAGCGTAAGTTTGCGCGTTTATTAACAAAGGTGAATAGGTAGTTTGAAAAAACTGTGCAAAAAGATCGGCAATTTCCTGATCCGTGCTTGCAGTAGATTTTCCAAACGATAGCAAACCCGGAAAGGTTTTAGATTTACGCTTAGTGTTAACAAAACTATAGAACTGTTTCGGATCCAGGGCAAACTGGTTCTTACATCGAGCTAAATAGTTCTGATAACACTGAGTGTTATGCACGGTAAAGTTAGACCGAGCCACCATATAATGCACGAAACAGTCATTGCTATTAGTTCTTAAGTATTTTTTAAATAATCTTAAATTGATATTTTTTAGAATAGAAAGGTGCCTTGTATACCAAGGGGGATTATCCGCCATAGCCGGATACTGCAACGGAACAAAGCGATCAAAAATTAGGTTTAATGTACTATAAAATATATCTAGAGGAGTCGACATATCGGTGCATGCGTACAAATCGGACCAGTCAAATTCTGAAATAAAGTTATTAATTTTTTTAAAGTCGGCTTCACGCAAACATCGAATTTTCTTATCAGCGTAATTGTTCTTAGGATTAGTGCACAGCCCTGTATCGATCGTAAGATCTAATGTTGGATGATAAGGATCTTCAGGGAGTGTGAGAGGTGGAGCTCTATAAATGGATACGGCGTCCGTATCGGAGAGAAAGCACAGATCGAGCAAACGACCTAAACAATTCCCCATATGATTTATTTGAGCCAGTGACATGTCTAACATACCAGCAGTAAAGTCGTGATGGAACGTAGGTGTTAAAGCTAAGGTGTTATCGTTCATGGACCAAGCCACCTGGGGTAGGTTGAAATCGCCCAACACCACCAGCTGATCCATGTCCGATAACATTAAGAAGACAGACTGAATGGCTGCTAGGTGCCGCTCATATGTCAAGGAATCTGACTTAGGCGGAATATAAGAGAAAGTGATGTATAAATTTAAACTAGAGAATGAAATTTTACCTGTGAAAAATTCTAAGTCTCCAGTTTGAAGATTTATCACCTCGGAAACGAGATTAGAGTCCACTGAAATTAGGACTACACCACCATTTCCGAGGGCTCGGTCAAGCCAATATATTGTGTACATACTGGGGAAAACTTCAGAATTAAGAATTTCTGAAGTTAGCCAGGTTTCGGTAAACATAATGACCTGGGATGCAAACGAGAAGCTTACCGAGAACAAATTAGAAAGTTTAGAGCGTAAGCCTCTTGTGTTCTGGTACGAAAGAATAATGGATGATGTTAGTTTTTTAGGTTGGCAGGAGCGTTTACTTGTGGAAGCTTTACTCCTAAAGGGCGACTTTTTTTTATTTTTTTATTTTTAAGTTGATGTTCTTGAACGAAAATATGTTGCGGCCAGAAATTGTTCGAACAGATATCGTCAAAAGCCATCTGAGGAACACGGATCTTGAAAGATGCCACGTTCCTAGCGTAAGAATATTTAAATTTCGTGGTATTTTCCACCCTAATATCGACATTAAGTTTTGCTTGGATGTAAGCTAAGATGTCCGATTCGGACGTATCAGGGGAAAGCCGGGAAACAAAAATGTGTTTCTCTAGAGGAATACCAATCAAGGGCTTTGGCGGGGTTGGTGGTTTACCCACACTACCAGTGGGTGCCGGTAATCCGGACCCTAAGTTCCTCTGGTGAGTCACGTGTAAATTCTTTTGGACTTGTAGAACATTTGGCACGGGAGGGTCCAATGCGACTACCTCGGACTGCTCATCGGACAAATGCCTACGCACCTTAGCAACATTTTCGGGATCCGAAATATGGGCTGTTACCGGTGTCGTCACGATTGGAGTGGTAGACGGCAGCGGTGACAATGAAGGAGACTGTTGAACATCAGACGGAGGGAGAAGGGAGTTATTTGCATTACTGGCGGTAACCGCCGGCGGCAAACGGGACGTTTTTTTGCGCTTAGGAGACTCATTCAACAATTGTAAATTGTTGAACTGAGTGTCCAGCGCAGAAAACAGGTTGTTAGCTTTGCGAAAAGCAATCAATACCTGAAAGAACCCATTTTTAGTCTGCCGCATAAAAGATCTAATTTCCGTCTGGGCCTCACGACATCTGTCACAACAGTAGTGTAAGCCAGAGTCAGATCGACCCAAAGCATCCGGAATGGTGGCTGACTTAAACCCTGCACACTTGGAGTTTGAGAGAAACAGTTAGGGGCAAGAGAGTAAGCGAGAGAGTGTTAGCGAGAGAGAGGCGTTATAAGTGAGTACAAGTTGTATAAGAGAGGTATAGATAATAGAGATATAGATATAGAAAAAAAATGTGGTTCTGGAGAGGTAAGCGGTGAAAGTTCCGTTACTAATAGCACAAAGAAAAGTAAAAAAAAAATATGTTAGAATACTGACCACAGTTGTTGATATTTGTTTGCAATAAATGCTTTATGCAAACAGATAACAATAAATGCACTGCACGACGCGGAATCGAAAAGACGTTTTTTTTTTAAAGTAGATAAACGTTTGCAAAAAAATAGACAAAAACGAGGTGATTAATTCAATAGTTAAATCGCTCGAGAAGACGCAAAAGCCAAAAACACAACCGTTCGCTTTGAAAGAGAAATGAAATGAAGCGGCCGAGCAGCTGATTCTCAACTAACCACTTTAACAGAAGCTATCCAGCGGTTGCCGTACCGCCCATCAAGCACCCTACCTGTGCGACGTCATTAGCCCGCTCAGGAGCAGCACCGCCACCGAGCCTCCAATATTAATATAAATTGTATTTTAAATATAAATTCTGATCACTACGATGATATGGATAACACAGAAACAATAATAATGCCTGGAATAGGAGGATGTAATCTTGAATCCCAAGGTTTAACTTTTACAAAAATACAAACAGAAAAATGTATAACCCCAATTAAATTTCAACTAGTAAAAAATAACCTTCAAATACCCTGTTATGGTTTATTGGCAATGGACTTCATAATTATGCAAATTATACTTTCACATAGACTATGATTGGTTAATAGTTTGACCTCAAAATTTAAATGAAGACATTAATATCCCTACTATACAATCAATTGATGATAACCTAATTATCCCAGCAAGGTCCGAAGTTGTGAGACAAATTTATATAAAAACGTTTCACAAAGAAATAGTTATCAAAAACTAAACATACATAGATAACGGCGTCATTATGGCCAGCACATAAACGAATTCAATTAACTGCCATATTCTTAGATGTCTTTCAAGCATTTGATAGAGTCTGGCTAGAAGGTCTAATGTACAAGATCAAGACAATGCTCCCCTACAGAACCCACAAAATTTTAGTCTTACCTTCACGACAGAAAATTTGTTGCGAGGTGCAACACTACAATATCTGATGATTACACTGCTGGAGCTAGAGTTCCCCAAGGTTGCGTGCTAGGGCCAACACTATATGTCCTCTACAAAGCAGACATCCCGACAAGCACACGACTAACAACATCTACGTTTGCCGATGACACAGCTATTCTTAACCGTTCTAAATGCCCGATTCAAGCAACTGCGCAGCTAGCTCGTCATATGGTCGATGTTGAAAAATGGCTATCAGATTGGCGAATTAAAGTGAACGAACTTAAATGCAAACACGTTACGTTCACTCTGAACAGGCAAAACTGCCCGCCGATTACGTTAAACAACACTCAACTCCCACAAGCAAACGAAGTAACTTACCTAGGAGTACATCTCGACAGCAGACTCACATGGCGCCGGCACATTGAAGCCAAAAGAACACACCTAAAGCTAAAAGCCAGCAGACTTCATTGGCTTATCAACGCCCGGTCACCTCTTAGCCTTGAATATAAAATCATGCAGTACAACTCGGTACTAAAACCTATATGGATGTACGGCTTCCAGTTATGGGGGAACGCCAGCAATAGCAACATTGACATTGTTCAGAGAGTTCAGTCGAAGATCCTGAGAACAATCACCGGGGCACCGTGGTACGTTCGGAACGAAAACATACACCGCGACTTAAACATTCAACCAGTCAAAGAAGTGATCGCAGAACAAAAGGTAAAGTACTTAACCAAGCTATCGGTGCACCCTAACCACCTGTCGAGAGGTCTAACAAGGTTGAGCAACCAATCACGCCTTCGTCGCAATGACCTACCCACCCAGCGACCGACCTGAGGGACGCGCAACCAGAATGCAGTCTTAGTAAACTGTTAGTTAAATTTTAATGTTAAATTAAGAGTAGATTCAATAAATAAAAGCAAAGCTATAAAAAAAAAAAAAATATTAAGACATTTGTTCGCATATTTAATACGACTGACAAAAAAAAATTAACATCTCTAAAATAGAGTAAAATCTGTTTGAAAACAAGAGAAAACGCTATAGTCGAGTGCCGCGACTATAAGATACCCGTTACTGTTTTACACAATTTTAAAATATTAATTTAGCTATTCACAAGGAAATTCAAAAGGCGCCACCTATTGTCAGAGGAAGTATGTTGAGTATGCGTATAGTGACGTCACTGCCCATGTGAGGCTTTACAACCTTAATTTCTTTATAAATAGCGAAATAATGTTCCGATTTAAAAAATCTTTGGTAAATCGATAGATATTAACAGAAATAAGTTATACAAGGTCAAACGATGGCATTCATAACATTATTATAGACGCCACAGTTATCCGCGGTTTGTGGGCGTTAGAGTAGGCGTGGGGATGCAACTTCGTGGCAAGTTGCAGAGGCATCTCTTAAATACGTGTTCCTAAGCAAAATTTTGTAGCTCTTATGGTTTTTGAGATTTTTGCATTCCTGAGATCTCAGCGTTCATACGGACGGACGGACGGACGGACAGACGGACATGGCTCAATCGACTTCGCTATTGATCCTGATCAAGAATATATATACTTTATGGGGTCGCAAACGCTTTCTTCTATCTGTTACATACTTTTCAACGAATCTAGTATACCCTTTTACTCTACGAGTAACGGGTATAATAACAAAACTCTTGAAAACTTTAAACACGATTAAAAACAGAGTCAATATCCTCAAATAACTTCTGTAAGATAAAACTTTAACTAATAGATGACACCCAGTATACATTAAAAACAATAGAACAACCCATGGCCAAAGAGAAGAAATAGTTGAACAAATTAAAAAACTAATATATAGAATCCTTTCAGTATCATTAATATCACTAAACCATTACTATTAGTACCCAAAAAATTTGGCTGAGAACGAAAACGTTGGAGATTACTTATTGACTACCGTCAAATAAATAGAAAACAAGAGTAAACACTATAGACGAGTGTCGCGACTATAAGATACCAGTTACTGTATTAAGCAATTTTAAAATATTCATTTTGCTAGTGGAAATCCAAAGCGCCAACTATTGTCGGAGAAAGCATGTTAAGTAACTGATAGTAACGTCACTGACCATACCAGGCCTTATAACCCAAATTTCTTAATTTGTGGGCGTTATAGTGGGAGTGGCCAGAACTTGTGCCATGTTGTAGTGGCATCTGTTAAATACGTGCTCTTAAGCTTAACTTTCTAACTTTTATTGCTCCCGGATTAAGCATTTTTGGTTTCCGGGTTTTGTGGGCGTTAGGGTGAGCGTGGCTATTTTCGCATTTGGGGCATCATAAAAACCTACATCCTGAATCCGAGCTTTCTATCACGTATAGTTACCGAGATATCAGCTTTTCTTGAAAATGCGAAAACCTCGACTTTTGAGCTTGGTGGGCGTATGGGTGGCCGGATAATGATATCACCATAATCTCGGGGAACTATAAGAGCTAGAATGTTTTGCTAAGAATGCGTATTTAAGAGATGCCACTGCAACTTGCCCCTAGTTTTTATCTGGCCACGCCCACTCTAACGCCCACAAGCTGTGGCGTCTATAGTATTATTACGAATGCCTTCATTTGACCGTATATAACTTATTTCTGTCAATCTCTATCGATTTACCAAAGAACTTTCAAATCGGAACATTAATTCGCTATTTATGAAGAAATTTAGGTTACAAGGCATGGTTTGTGACGTCACTATCAGTTACTCAACATGCTTTCTCCGACAATAGGTGGCGCTTTGGGAATTTCCACTAGCATAATGAATATTTTAAAATTGTGTAAAACAGTAACAGGTATCTTATATTCGCGGCACTCGACTATAGCGTTTTTGATTGTTATGTCTAGATTTAAGGTCTGGATTCCACCAATAAACTAAAAATAATCCAGAGAAATAACATCATTTTCAACGATCACTGGCTTAAACAGATTCAAACGATTACCTTATTGAGTAAAAATAGCCCCTAATTCATTTCATTTCGTCCTTCACATGGACAATATTACTACTGAAATACCAAAAACACAACCTTAAGTTACACCCTGAAAAATGTTCCCTTTTAATGCTCGAAGTAACATTCTTGGGCCATAAAAAGTTTTGTATCACTACAGATGCTAGGAAGAAAACATGCAGAGCAGTCTTAAGTTAAGACTCCTAACCCAATCACATAATAAGGGAAAACCTTTTGGAGAGTTTGCTGGTCAGGAAGTCTCTTTTGTGCTCGAATTGAGTTTGTGAATGTGCGACGTCCAATTGTATTTATGATGGTTTTGATGGTAAGGCCTAATATTTGAAAAATTTTCTCGGAATATTGGTGCCTCCTGAGATTATCTGAACCTTACAGCTAATGTGTAGGAGTTGACATTTTTCTATCCCGGTTGAAGGCACCATTCGTCAACGCGGTTAATATGGGATGAAAGGTTGGGTGTAGGATAAGGAGGTAATTTAATTTGTTTAAGGATAGAGAGGATGTTGAAGAGAGAATACTAGGCAATTAAGAATAGGATTACGGAAATGGGTGAGCCTTGGGGGATACCGTTGTCTAGCGGATATATGTCTGAGAGACATTTCCCAGATATGGCGATAATTTTCCTGTTAGACATAAAGTTCTTAATATCGTTAATGGTTTTTGGGTCTAAATGCCAATACTATCGAAGGCTTTAGTGAAGTCAAGCGATAGAATTGACAGGTGGTTTTGAGAGCAGTAGATCTGGAAGCTAGGTGGTCTACGTAGAGTAGACTGTATAGATCAGATTTACCTCTTTTAAAATCGAATTGGCTTTTGGGTATGACATCGTTATTTAAAACGAACCACCACAACCTATTGGCCACAATTTTTTCGAGAACTTATTTTTGTTATGGGTTTATTAGGTTATTAGGGAAGAACAAGGCTAAGCTTAAGTGTTATGTTTGCTGTAAACTTAACTGGGAGCAATTAGATGCTTGCTTTTGTATTTTGGGACGATGCGTGGATTGTGAATTTACAAGTTTTCTTTGCATTGCCTGGGAACCCCTCCCACAATGCTAGTCGGTATACCCCGTGAGGGGACCCGCAATCGAAAACATAACTAAAATTATCAATTCAGTGTAAATAGGCGCCGTCGCGGCTGTGTTGAGTTTGCAAGCCGGCTCTGCAAACCGCGAAAGAAGAGGACGGCGATACGTAGGCGCGACGATAGTTTCTTGACCTTCGAGACGTTTTTTGATCTTCGCTTCTCTCGGGCGATGTTCTTGTACATAACGGAAGCGCAACTGCACCAATTGCACAAGCCGTCGCTGCAAATGGAAATGGAGGACAACGATACCTAGGCTTATAAAGGACAGTTTCTTTCTGGGGGTGGATTCTGGTATACATAACTGAGTAAGTAGACAAGTTGTGTGCGAGACAGCAATTAATTAAGTTTTTCAATTGCATTATTACTTGTGTTGGTGAGTTGCGCGAGTTATCAGTTGGGCGTGGTCAAAGAAGGTTTCTATGCCGCAACGTTTTTTTTGTCAGGAGGAAAAAATGGGTGTTTCCAATTTTTTGGTATATAAAAAGTGAAAAAAAACTTTATCGAAGAATTATGTATGGTTAACTAAGAGTTGCGCTTTAGATCCCGTTGCTGAGAGCGAGAATGCAAGAGCATGTCTAAAATCTATGCGTGAGCCACTTTACACGACGGTGGTACAGAGACAGCGTAGGGTGTTCTATGTATTCGTATTGTGCATTACATCTCGTTGCTGAGAGCGGGAGTGTAAGAATGCGAGAGCATGTCTATCATCGATGCGTGAGCCTTATACACATTTTATATTTGTTTAGTGGCAGAATGCGACGGGCGTACAGAGAGGGGGTAGGGTGCTCTATGTAAGTACTCCCCCTTCCGGTCGTACTGGTGATACTGACGACGCGTAGATTGGTAGGTGGTACTTTGATTGTATATGACCGATATGTTTTGTACGTCGCCGAGCAGTGTGTATGGGGTCTAGGCATGTCGAGTGATGTTATGATGAATGCTGGCAACTCTCTTCATTAAATTTTTAACAGGTCAATAGGTAATTCCAACGATTTTTTGTGTACAACTCCGAAAAGGGTGTATAGGGTTCAAGTATGTCGAGTTATGTTGTGATGAATACTGGCAACTCTCGTTATCAGATGTGTGACAAGGCAATGCTTAAATAATAAACATTGTTGATTTAAACAATAGTGATAATGGTAGTAATAATGAACATAAGGCCTTTTAAGCTATAATTTGTTAAAGTTTTAAGCTTACAGTTTTTTTTTTTTTTGCTTATTATATTTCGTCTGTATTTCCATCAACAACCCTTACGAGACTGTCAATTCCATTGAGGAAAACTTCATCTGTTTTCTTTTAAGAATTGTTTTCCTTATTTTTGATTTATGTAATTTTTGGTTTGTAGTTGTAATGAGAGTTGTACCTCTATCTCTTAAAACTCTGTGTACGAAAAATCTGGGTGATAATTTATTTCATCTATTTTCTTTTCTAAGGATTGAAGCGTTATTGGGTCTTTACAGTCCTTTTAGTAATGTCGTTTTCTAATTGATCTTATGTTTATGATATAATGTTTCCCGAAATTGGTTTAGCTGGGTTAAATAATCGTGTTCGTTATTGTATTTAATAGTTTGGTGGGATATGTGGGTTCTATCACTAAAAAATTCGAAAGGAGTTAATTTTGTTGCGGAGTGTATTGCGTTGTTATAAGTAATTAATGTCTCCGTCATTAGTTCGTCGTGTTCAGTAATCAACTTCTGTTGCTTTCGAGTGACAAGTATTATTCTGTAGATCGCCGATAAAGTGGAATGAAGTCTTTCTACAGGGGAATTGCTCGAAGATTGCTGGATAGTTCATAGTTGCGTATAGTTCGATGTTGAATTGTAGACAAAATTTGTTAAACATATCGCTTAGAAATTCTGCCCCCTGATCATAGACCAATTTTTTAGGTGTACCGAATATACTGAAGAAGTGTTTTAGAGATTTGATGACATTAATGGAGTTGCTATTGCAAATTGGGTAAGCCGCAGCAAATTTTGAAAATTTGTCAATGATAGTTAGATTATAATTACCATTATTAGTATAGATGTCAATATGTATTATATCTTGGGTATTTCTGGGATTTGGAATGCAATTTGTGGTTGTCTGTCGTGACAGGTTTCGCAGTTCTTGATTATTTAAGAAATTTTGTCTTTCATATATGGAAAGAAATATTGGCGTTTAATATGCAAAAGTGTTTCGTCAATGCCTTTGTGATTATTATTAATGTGATAGTCGGTTATAATTTTTTCTATTTCTGATTTGTTAGTAATTTCAGGAAGGACAAACGAGCAACTCACTAAATGGAATGTGTTGTTATTTGAGAAATAAGTTTCTTAAACATTTTATATTAGTTCGAAAATGTGATCGGGGGCAAAGATTGCGTATGTCTTTCTTTGTTTTCATGACTGTTTGAGTATTTTTGCAACATCATTAAACTTGAACAAAGGCCTACGGTATTCTTTCCTCAGCTTATTTTTAAATGGGGTTAATGTAGTGCAGCCAGTGTGGGGGTCGATTTTGAAAACGAGTTGATTGTTAAATTAGTTGACTGTGGAAGATTTGTTTTAGATGTAATGAGTGCTTCGTTGTGATTAAGTGTGGCGTCTATTCGACTGAGTGCGTCAGCAATTACGTTCTGTGAGCCTTTTTCATGAACGACTTCAAAGTCATACTCTAACAATTGCAGCCTCCAGCGAATGATTTTTGAGTTCTGTTGCTTAAAGTGCATAATCCAAGTCAATGGCTTTCAAGAGGCTTTCCTTCAAGAGGGCTTTGCGCCCTCTTGGGTCACTATATTACCTAAAAATTCGGGTTTTTTCCTAAGAAAGTCAGATTTTGTAAGTTGGATTTTGAAATTTGCAATTCTAAGACGTTGAAAGACACTCTTTAGGTGTGTGAGATGTTCTAAATATACCAGACAGATACTTCCGACCAGGTCGCCTAAAATGTTATCCATTACCCTTTGAAAGGTGGCAGGAGCGTTCTTTAGGCCAAAAGGCATTCTAATGAATTCATAGTGACCTACTACTGAATGCAGTTTTGGCTGTGTCATCAGGGTTCATCTCAATCTGGTGGAAGCCACTTGCAAGGTCTAACGTTGAAAAATATCTAGCTTTGCCTATGCGATCTAGGATGCCGTCAATGTTGGGTATGGGGTATTTGTCGGTGACCGTTTTGTCATTAAGTTTCCTGTAATCTATTACAAGTCGCCATTTCTGTTCCTCGGTGGGGGTGCTTTTCTTAGGAACGACCCAAACAGGTGCGCTCCATGGTGAATAGCTGGATTTTATGATGTCTTGTTTTAGCATTGAGTCTATTTGTTTCTTGACTTCCTCTTTGTGAATAAATGGGTATCTGTATGATTTAACGTATAGAGGAACGTTATCAATAGTTGAAATAGAATGTGTTATTTTGTTCTGAAACTGAGAGGTTTGGCCTTGTTATAGAATATGTCGATGTATTTTTTACATAGTGAGGATAATCGCTGTTTTTCTTCGGGATTTAAATGTTCTAGGTTAAGTTCTTCTAGAGAATTCGGGGTGTCATGTGACTGGGGGAGGTCGGAAGAAATGTTGAAAAGCTCTGTATAATTGGTTTCAGAAAAGGGTGTACCTTTGATAGGGTCTTCAAGATAAAGGAGTTGATCTGAATCGCTAAAGTTTGTTACTTCAAAATTTGTAACATTATCTTTTGTAATATAAAGGCCACCTGATATGATTAGTTCGTTTTTAATGTTAACTATATTGAATAGATACACTTCCTGTTTGTTCTTTATTGGCAACGGTACTACAGTTTTTGTATG
Source organism: Drosophila eugracilis (assembly GCF_018153835.1). NCBI lineage: Eukaryota > Metazoa > Arthropoda > Insecta > Diptera > Drosophilidae > Drosophila > Drosophila eugracilis. The sequence continues at coordinate 32,714 of NW_024573892.1, read as the reverse complement.
TGCTGAGATATTGTATACGTGGAGCCAGTGTCGATTAAGAATTTTAATGGGGTGGTATGAAGAGATTCGATTTTTATGAATGGGAGAGAAGAACTATGTGTAGTAGGGCTTATATATCCTGTTGAGTTGCCGAGGCAGGTATTTGAAAATTTTGGTTCGATGTTTGTCGTTCTTCTTCTATGTTGTGAAGGTTATTGGATTGTGGCTGGGCAGAGTTAAAAGGGTTATTGCTAATGCTATATTTTTCATTGTCACGATTATAGTTAGTGTTCTTCCCCGAGTTAGTTGTACTATAGTAAGAATTTGAGGTTCTGGATTGATTTGGGTAGGGATATGAACGGTTATTATGGTTGTTGTAATTGCGATAGTTGCGGTCGTTATGGTTGTTGCGGTTGCTCCTATCATTTCGATATTTGCGATCATAATTTGTTCTATTGGCCGTGTTATAATAGGGTTTGTTGGAGTGATACAGTGACTGTTCAATTTGACACTGTTCATACGCTTGTTCGATAGTGGTTGCGACTTTTTGTCTAATGAGGGTTTTCAGTGGCTCCCTCAATCCAGTTTTAAAAGCGTTCAAGCAGACCTCATTATATACAATTTTCTTGGTTTCTACAAAAGAGGTCTCCTGTTCGTTATTTCTCAAAACTGAATAGAATTGGTTCTTAATTTTCCATATGCCTAAGAAAAACTGTCCCAGGAATTGATTGTCTGAGAATGCTCCGAGTTCACTCAGAGCTTCACTTTTCTTGCTTGAATAAAGCAATGCAATAAATGAGGTTAGCCTTGATATCATTCCAATTCAATGGGGTATTAGCCAACTCCAAAGCTTCGTTAGCCCTAGATATTATCTTGTTCCATTTGGCTCTTAGGGTGAGCAAGCCATATGGTGTTTGGTCAGCGTCTCGAATGAACATAAGGATTTCTTCGACACTTGTAATGAACCTATTTAATTGTCTAGGCGTGCCGTCGAAGGTGGGCAAATGTTCTACGAAGATCATAATGTCTTTGGGCTTAAATGTGGTTGGTAAAGATGTGTTAGAGGTGTTAACAGTCGGAACAATGAGCCAAGGTTTGAGTCGTGTCCTGAGTCCATTATAGGTTGTTGTTCGAAAAATAGTTCAATTTGTTCTCTAGTTACCGGAAGGGTTTTTGGGTGTCTACCTGACCGAGTTACTGTAGAAGTTGTTGCTGGAACTCTCAAAACAGAGCACGATGTCTTCTTAATATTGTCAGCTAATTTGTTGGACATTAAGTGACTTTACTTTTATCTTACAGGGTGAAGAAGTTGTCAATATGATATCTGCTTATTTTATATGTTAGCTTAGAAAAAATACGTGTTTGTGTGTGGGATCGTGTTGTTTTTTATTCTCTGCAATATAGAGTATTTTATTATTCAATTATTATACAAATTTTCCAAAATTGTAATGAAGAAATGAATCATAATCTATATGTATATAGCCAATCTCGAGTTGAGACATCAACATGTGTGGGCAGTAATAAACCCGAAATGTGTGTATGTATGTAGTATAAGCAGTGTGGAATAAGTGGGTAGCTCAAAATTCTGTAATATATTTCGCTGCAGGCACAGTTTATGTAAACATAAAAAGTTAGTGTTTCTTTTTTTTTTTTGTTTTACTGTGTTTTTTTTGTTTTACATATGTCGGCGCATTGAAACTGCGTGGTTGTGAATGTATGTGTCTGTGTGTGCGAATTCGCATTTTCGGGTGTTTCACTGGAATAGTAATATCACAGAAACTTCTTGCGCTGCGAGTGTGTGGTTGCCAGGCAACCGTTGCCTGCATGTTGTAGCTTTGCGAAGTGTCGCCAAATTATTTTCGTCTTAAGAAGTACTGTTATAGCGGGGCGACAGCGTTGTGTCACTATCGCCGAGCGTGGTTCGGTAGTAGGCACAGTAGATAGAGATTTAGACGCAGGCAGTTGCGTACTAGAACTTGAAGTGTGTGCAAAGCCGAAACTTGTTGCGCAAATATAATGGAGAACAACAACAACGATCGTGTTCCGACATCAGAAGTGGGATCTGGCCATCAGCCTTCAACACTAGATGGACCATGGCGTACCCTGATGGAATTGCAAAACAAAAACTTAATTGAACTAGTGAGAGCCATAAAAACAGCTGTACCTGATGCAGGGCAGAACAAAACTGTGCAACTACCCAAATTCAACCCAGACAAACTAGGCGTCAACGCATCATCGTGGTGCACAACTGTTGAAATAATTTTACAAGAAAATACATTGAGAAGCTGTGCGTTGGTTATGGAAGGAAGTGGTTCGCAATGGCTTTCGCAAGTGTGTCGCTTCTGTTGTGGTTGCTAAGGTTATCAACATTTTATTCGATAGCACCACATCATCAGTAATATTTTAGATTTAGTTAAATTAGTTAACAATTTGTATGCAGGAATGGTTAGCAGTTTTTGATTTTAAGTCGCTTTTGTGAGCGTGAGATATGTTTCTCTAGCGCGGTGCTCTATTATTTTGTATGGCGACAGTGGTTAACAGCATTTGTTTCCATGTCGCTTTTGTATGTACATATGTATGTATTTGAACGTCCGTATGCTGTTTTGACATTTTGTAATTCGGCGGTGATTATCTCATTTGATTTCACACAAGCACTTATAAACATACACATATACATACGTTATTCTTTGGTGTAGTATAGTTTGATATAAATACTTGTATGTTTCGTTAAAAAAAAAATTGTGTGCGTCTTATCACCATACTGCTCATACATATATAAGTTCTGCTTCACATGCACATTACTTATTACAACTCGAGACTCGATTCCAGACTCACTTATTCATCTCTTTTTACAATTTTCTACTCACGGGTAAGTAAAGGCTAGTGTATGACTATTGTCATAGTTTCCCGGCTGCGCCAGTTACCAGTTGGGAGGTCCAAGAGGTGGGAGTCAGCGAATTTTGAGTTTCTTCTGGTTCTTTCTATGCCGCTACGTTTTTTTGTCAGGAGGAAAAAATGCGTGTTTCCAATTTTGTGGTATATCAAAAAGTGAAAAAGCTTTATTGAAGAATTATGTATGCTTAACTAAGAGTTGCGCTTTTGTTCCCGTTACTCAGGGCTCGTGAGTATTTTTATTGTGCTTTAGATCGCGTTGCTGAGAGCGAGAATGCGAGAGCATGTCTACAATCTATGCGTGAGCCTTATACATTTTTTATATTTGTTTAGTGGCAGAAAGCGACGGTGGTATAGAGACAGTTTAGGGTCTTCTATGTATTCGTATTGTGCTTTAGATCTCGTTGCTGAGAGCGGGAGTGTAAAAATGCGAGAGCATGTCTACAATCGATGCGTGAGCCTTATACATTTCTTATATTTGTGCAGTGGCAGAATGTGACGGGGTACAGAGACAGGGTAGGGTGATCTATGTAACTCGCGCGAAGTTCCTATTTTACACTTGCCAAGATGAAGGCTGAATCGATGCTGCGACTTTGAAGCAGTTGGTCAATTTGCAGGCAAATAGATTCCAGTCCCTAAAATCAATGTTGCAGAATTTTAGGAAAGATTTGCAATCCAGGAAAACTAGAATTTATTTGAAGAAACGGCTGGAACAAGTGGAGGAACTACGGATCGCTTTCAGGGAGACGGTGCTAGTTAACCTGAAAGAATTTTCTGATTCGATCTATGCAACGAAGGATTTCCAGTCACAGTTCGAGGAGCGGTACATGGATGCATATTGCACTTTCGCTGAGGATTTGACCAGAGCTTGGACCAAAGGCTCGTGCGTCTCCGCCACCAGTTCCTGGGGGCGCCGACGCGAAAGTGCGGCTGAACATACCGCAGATGGCCGTTCCTACGGCGCGTGTGTTGATTGGTCAGGATACTATGATGCCTTCACGAGCCTCATCCACAACAACAGCGAATCCTGGCGCACCTGCAGCCAAGTCGGACCAAGGCCCAGACGCATCTTACAGATGCTATTCAACAACGTCCTTGTGGGATTCAAGAAGGAGCCACTTGTGGCTAAGCTGGATCGTTTACGACGCCTCCTACTGGACTAACAACGGAAGGTCTTTAAACGACATGCTGTGAACGGGGCCTGCGCTTCAAAATGACATTTCTGCGGTGATACATAATTGGCGGAAATATCGTTTCGTTTTCCCGGCGTACATCCAGAAAATGTATCGCTGTATAGATGTTCATCCGGAAGACGCCCAATACCAGCGGATTTTATGGCGGGCGACGGATAGGTCCATCGACGCTTACGCTTTGTCAACTCTAACCTTTGGAACGGCGTCTGCACCCATCATGGCTATCAGGGTCATTCAGCAATTAGCGAAGGACGAGCGGCCTTCATTCACAAAGGCGGAAGAAGCGTTGATGAGGGAGATATACTTGGATAACATTCTTTCCGGAGGTCATACGTTAGAGGAGGCACAGGACAAACGGGCACAGGTATCGGGTGCAATACATCCGCTGATATGGAGTTACGAAAATGGTCTAGCAACGAGTCCAGTATTTTGATCTTGATTCCTGCAGAGCATCAGAGCAACCGGACTCCGTTAAACTAAATGGGACACTACAGAAGCGATTAGGATGTATTGGCTCCCGAACAAGGACTGCTTCAAATTTCAGGTTGATTTTGAGATTCCAACTATATTCACCAAACATACGATTTTGTCGACCATAGCAAGGCTGTTCGAAGGCAATCGTTTCGGGACGGGTTGCTAAGGATCGGCGACAAAAAAATTAATCGATAGATTCTTCATTCTCCTGGATGCATAGTATTAGCCCAGCTTCCCACATTTTGTGACGGTTCATCTATGCCCTATGGGGCTGCGGCTTATCTGAGGTTCGAGCACACGGACGAAATGTGCTATAGCTCATTACTGGCCGCCAAATCGATACCTTTTACTATACCGAGAACGGAGCTCAGTGGCGCAAGCAGCTGGAATGGCTTACTGTGGCTAATTAGCTAAGCGATCTACCCATCCAAACTTCCTATTGGACGGATGCCACCATCCTCTTACTTCGGTTGAATGGAGACGTCAATAGATGGAAGATTTTCGTTGCCGACAGGGTCGCTTTCATTCTCGATCATTCTTCGCCCGCGCAATGGAGACATGTTGGACGAAAATCCCGCATACTGTTCGAAAAGGGGTTTGTCTCCGAGGGAGTTGAAGGATTTTGACTTGTGGTGGTGAGGCCCTAGTGGCTTGCGTGCAGCCCAGGTGACTGGGAAATGGAGCAAGTCGACATTAGCGATGTCGTGCTGGAGGCATAGGCGAACACCGTACCTTCATCCGGGTTGTGCGCTTCGAGGCCTATGTAATCCGCTTCAAGAACAATGCTGTCCGGAGAGGTCCGACATCCAATGCTACTTCCAAGCTCTCATAATTTTATTGAGCAAGTAATACGGTATTTGCATGCTTCGACTTTGCACGGAGGTGCGCAGCTGACTTTGGCACTGACAATAAGACAAGCAGTTCGAATAGTTTACGGATATTTGTCCGGTGTTTCCGGACCCAGCGAAGCGCTGCGACTCAACTTATGGGAGACTTGCCGCTGCACCGCGTGAACCCCCCTAATCGACTATTCGCGGCAACGAGAGTTGACTACATAGGCGCTATAGAACTCAAAGCAGAGCGGTTGCGAGGCACCAGCTTCTACATTGCCCTTTTCATTTGATTTGCAACAAAGGAAGTGCATTTGGAAGCGGTGACAGGCCTCACCACCTAGCCTTTTCTACCTCCCGTGGACAGATTCACCGAAAGGATAGGGATGTTGCAGCACCTCTACAGTGACAACGGAACTAACTTTGTGAGGCGGACATCGTAATGAAGAACTTCTACGATAAGTTTGCATCACAACGGACAACATGGCACAAAAATCCTCCTCAGCCGCCCTATTGTGGCGGGATATGGGAGGCTGGCGTGGAGTCGGTGAAACATCACCTAAAGAGGATTATTGCAGATCGACGGCTCACCTAGAATGAGTTGTCTGCGTTGCTCATAAGCATCGTGTCTCAATTCGCGACTGCTTTGTCCTCTCACAGCTGACGCGTTCGACCCAGATGTGCTTACGCCGGCCCATTTCTTGATTGGTGACTCGATGCATGCTCCTTCGGAATTTCGCCCGCTGTCCAAGTCCTTCGCGGAGTAGTTTTTAATCCACCAATCAATGATGCGTCAGTTCTGGAAGGCTTGGAGTCGGGACTGGCTGGCACATCTACAACAGAGGCTCAAATGGTGCCGTGAGGCTGAAGGCCTTCGTTAAAGGACCTCATCATCATCAAGGACGAACGATTTCCTTCGTCACAATGGCTACTGGACCGCGTCGTCGACTTGCACGGGTGGTGACACTCAGAACCAAGCAAGGACGAATGAAACGTTCGGCACTCTCACATACACACCTCTTTAATAATTAACTCGTTTCTTGTGCACACTTCTTGTTTACTTTTCCGCCAGGAGGGACCGGACAAGCGAAGGTTTCTCATGCTAGATCTAGCATTGGCGGGCGGTGTTAAGTTTACTGCTTGTCCCAGTTTGCTGGAAGCTGGGAGCGATCAGCTGATCGATAGGTATGTCAAATTCGTTTGATTTGTAGCTTACTGGTTTTTGGTTGAAGAGAGAGTTGAAAAGTGTCGGTTGCTCTGTAATTTGTTGCCGAAGAGTAAAGCGTACCGTCATTGTTGTAGATCGACCAATTAGCCACGGTATCTACTTTTGTAGTGTTTTGATGGCCTGGACCTCTTTGTTCGGTAAAGAGACTAGACATAATCTGTTGCGGGAGTGGTGTGTGTTATCCGCAAGATGATTTGAAGTGAAGTTGGTGCAATTGGATTTTTTACGGCAGATTTTTTTTTGGGTTGTCCAAATGGGCAGAAAGCCCACACTGCCGTATAGCCGAACTTTGCCGTATGGCCGAAACGCTGACAGTTGTTGCAACGCATTGGAGGGGGGTGTATGGTCGCACCTGGCCTCTCTCATAACCGATGTACAAGAATCCGGAAGATTAGCCAGTTTGAAAATAATTTTGATTAGGCCTGATTCACTTTCTTTTGTTTTGTCAAGAAGTTTTTCAGGGATAAATTTGAATACTTCAGCCTTTGGAAATTCCACTCAGGTCGTTAGAATAGATAACTCCTTTGGTGAAATTGAGGCTCCGGTGTTCTGTTATTGTAATCTTGATATTTTGGTGTTTGTCGGTATTTATTCCAGTTTCAAAAGCTTTTCGTTTTAATTAGTAGATTGCCTTTTTTGCTTTGGAAGGTCTTTAAACGACATGCTGAAGACGGGGCCTGCGCTTCAAAACGATATTTTTGCGGTGATACATAATTGGCGGAAATATCGTTTCGTTTTCCGTGCGGACATCCAGAAAATGTATCGCTGTATAGATGTTCATCCGGAAGACGCCAAATACCAGCGGATTTTATGGCGGGCTGCGGATGGGTCCATCGACGCTTACGCTTTGTCAACTCTAACCTTTGGAACGGCGTCTGCACCCTTCACGGCTATCAGGGTCATTCAGCAATTAGCGAAGGATGAGCGGCATTCATTCCCAAAGGCGGAAGAAGCTTTGATGAGGGAGATATACTTGGATGACATTCTTTCCGGAGGTCATACGTTAGAGGAGGCACAGGACAAACGGGCACAGGTATTGGGTGCAATAAAACCGCTGGCTTGGAGTTGCGAAAATGGTCTAGCAACGAGACCAGTATTTTGATCTCGACTCCTGCAGAGCATCAGTGCAACCGGACTCCGTTAAACTAAATGGGACACTACAGAACCGATTAGGATGTATTGGCTCCCGAACAAGGACTGCTTCAAATTTCAGGTTGATTTTGAGATTCCAACTATATTCACCAAACATACGATTTTGTCGACCATAGCAAGGCTGTTCGAAGGCAATCGTTTCGGGACGGGTTGCTAAGGATCGGCGACAAAAGAATTAATCGATAGATTCTTCATTCTCCTGGATGCATAGTATTAGCCCAGCTTCCCTCATTTTGTGATGGTTCATCTATGTCCTATGCGGCTGCGGCTTATCTGAGGCTCGAGCACACGGACGAAATGTGCTATAGCTCATTACTGGCCGCCAAATCGATACCTTTCACTATACCGAGAACGGAGCTCAGTGGCGCAAGCAGCTGGAATGGCTTACTTCGGCTAAGTAGCTAAGCGATCTACCCATCCAAACTTCCTATTGGACGGATGCCACCATCCTCTTACTTCGGTTGAATGGAGACGTCAATAGATGGAAGATTTTCGTTGCCGACAGGGTAGCTTTTATTCTCGATCATTCTTCGCCCGCGCAATGGAGACATGTTGGACGAAAATCCCGCATACTGTTCGAAAAGGGGTTTGTCTCCGAGGGAGTTGAAGGATTTTGACTTGTGGTGGTGAGGCCCTAGTGGCTTGCGTGCAGCCCAGGTGACTGGGAAATGGAGCAAGTCGACATTAGCGATGTCACGCTGGAGGCAAAGGCAAACACAGTGCGCGTTCACCGCACAGTCCCACTTCCATCATTCATTGACAAATATTCTACCTTCATCCGGGTTGTGCTTCAAGAGCAATGCTGTCGGCAATGGGAAGAGGCGAATCGAGCCCCTAGGAATTGAAGAGCTCGACTATGCTCTACTGGCTAAAGTGCGCATTGTACATGGTATGCTCTTGAATTTGTCGCCGATCTTATCGGAGGGCATCTTGCGAGTGAGGGGGCGCTTACGCCATTCCAGCCTGCCTTATAAGCGCCGACATCCAATGCTACTTCCAAGCTCTCATAATTTTATTGAGCAAGTAATACGGTATTTGCATTCTTCGACTTTGCACGGAGGTGCGCAGCTGACTTTGGCGCTGACAATAAGACAAGCAGTTCGAATAGTTTACGGAAATTTGTCCGGTGTTTCCGGACTCAGCTCATGGGAGACTTGCCGCTGCACCGCGTGAACCCCCCTAATCGACTATTCACGGCAACGAGAGTTAACTATATAGGCGATACACGGAGCCTTTTCTTCTTGCACTGGACAGATTCACTGGAAGGATAGGGATAGTGCAGACCCTCTACAGTGACAACGGGACTAAGATTGTGAGGGCGGAAAATGTAATGAAGAACTTCTACGATAAGCTGCAGGAGGATTACGAACAGCTTATGGTTCCCAAGCTTGCATCACAACGGACAATATGGCACTTCAATCCTCCATATTTTGGCGGGATATGGGAGGCTGGCGTGAGGTTAGTGAAACATCACCTGAAGAGGATTATTGCAGATCGACGGCTCAGAATCTTGTCTCAATTCGCGACCGGCATTTTAAGTTTACTACTTATCCCAGTGTGCTGGAAGCTGGCAGCAATCAGCTGATCGATAGGTATGTCAAATTCGTTTGATTTGTAGCTTACTGGTTTTTGGTTGAAGAGAGTGTTGATAACTGCCGGTTGCGCTGTATTTTGTTGCCGAAGAGTAAAGCGCACCGTCATTGTTGTAGATCGACCAAGCAGCCACGGTATATACTTTTGTAGTGTTTTGATGGCCTGGACGGGAGTTGTTTGTTGTATCCGGAATATTATTTGAAGTGAAGTTGGTGCAATTGGATTTTTTACGGCCAAACTTTGCTGTATGGCCGAAACGCTGACAGTTGGTGCAACGCATTGGAGGGGGATGTATGGTCGCACCTGGAAGATTAGGCAGTTTGAAAATAATTTTGATTAGGCATGATTCACTTTCTTTTGTTTTGTCAAGAAGTTTTCAAGGGATAAATTTGAGCTTCAACCTTTGGAAATTTTGGTTTTCGAGAATCTCAGTCTCATCAATTCCACTCAGGTCGTTAGAATAGATAACTCCTTTGTTGAAATTGAAGCTCCGGTGTTCTGTTACTGTAATCTTGATGTTTTGGTGTTTGTCGGTATTTGTTCCAGTTTTTGATTTGTAGATTGCCATCCTTTGTTTTTTTTTACACTTTTTTACGCTTCACTTTGGTTTGCATTGCCATTAGTTTTCTTGACAATGAAGAGTGAGATCCCAAATAGTGATTTTAAGTTGGAGTCAGCACTAGAGGCGACTAGACTACACTGTAACTGTCAAAATCTAACAGGTTTTTATTGAGGTTTTGTTTTTATTATGATATTTGCTTGCTCTTGGCTTCTGGACTGCGTGAACGTATCGCGGAAGAACACAACCTATTAATTAATTATTAAATTTTAATTATTTATTAAAATTGAAATTTTAACCTTTAAAATTAAGTAACAATAATAAAATTATGTTTTAACATATTTCTTGCCTGTTTAAGGAAAACATGTCTTTTTGAATTATATATAGTCCTGCCCACTGAATTTTTTTTGAAATGCTCGCAGTATTTTGACTTTGCAAGGGTAGCGAATCATTAGTCTTTTAATTGAAAGCTGGAATGATGATATTAAAATTTTAAAAACTTTTCATTTTTAAAACATTAATTTATGAATGAATGTTAAATTAAAAACAAGAGGAAACGCTATAGTCGAGTGCCGCGACTATAAGATACCCGTTACTGTTTTACACAATTTTAAAATATTAATTTTGCTAGTAGAAATTCACAAGGCGCCACCTATTGTCAGAGGAAGTATGTTGAGTATGCTTATAGTGACGTGCCTGCCCATGTGGAGCCTTATAACCTTAATTTCTTCATAAATAGCGAAATAATGTTCCGATTTGAAAAATCTTTTGTAAATCGATAGATATTAACAGAAATAAGTTACACAAGGTCAAACGAAGGCATTCATAATAATATTATAGACTCCACAGTTTTCCGCGGTTTGTGGGCGTTAGAGTGGGCGTGGCGCGATCGGAAAAAAACAATTCGCATTCGGAGCATCATAGAAACATACATGCTTGATCCGAACTTTCTATCTCTTATAGTTACCGAGATATCAGCTTTTCTAGAAAATCCGAAAACCGTCTTTTGAGCCTTGTGGGCTTATGGGTGGGTGTGGCCGGATAGTAGTAGCACTATAAAATGCGCTGTCATCTAAAGATTATACTTTCTGAATTTCAACTTTCTATCTACAATAGTTCTTGAGATTTCAGCAATTTTAGGGTTTTGCGATTTGTGGGCGTTAGAGTGGGCGTGGCAGGATGCTGTAATAAACTTGCGCTGTCCCGGGACCTCAAGAATCTTCATGTTTAATCTCAGCTTTGTATCTGCTATAGTTCCTGAGATCTCAGCGTTCATACGGACGGACGGACGGACGGACGGACGGACGGACGGACAGACGGACATGGCTCAATCGACTTGGCAATTGATCCTGATCAAGAATATATATACTTTATAGGGTCGCAAAAGTTTCCTTCTATCTGTTACATACTTTTCAACGAATCTAGTATACCCTTTTACTCTACGAGTAACGGGTATAATTATTATAAAATTAAACTACTTTAATTTAAATACGTACATGACCTGAGTTCAAACCGGTGTGAGCCAGGTTGGTTTCCATCTTTAAAAAATTGTAATATTTTAGTAAGATGTAATTAAATAATTAATGTTTATTACAATTGTTTCAGATTAATTTTATTTTATGTAAAAGAAAGTGGAACCGGCTTAATCTAGCCGGTTTCTATAAAGTTAAATACTTATTCTATGTCTTCTTTTGATTCGGTTGCTTGGTTCAGCGCTGTTTTTTGCAGCGGGGCCAAGTTTTCTGGCTAGTCTATTGGGGTGCCCATTAAGTTTATCCATGTATTTTTGAGCCAGTTGCTGCAGCTTGTCTCCAATTGTTGGTACTTTGAGAACACGATCGCCGTCTCTGTTATAGATAAACCACGGAGCTTCAGATATCTCGCAAAGTATTTTCGATTGCAGAACCCGGATTTTTTTGAGGTTGGATTTTGCCGCAAATCCCATAAACCTGAAGTCCGTACCGTTGCGTGGTGTTAGAAACCAAGCCATCCGAGATACCTTGCTTCTGTAGGAGTGTTGAATACAAGTAATGTGCCTGCCAAATGTGAGTTTCATGTCCAAAGTGACACCGAGGTACTTATATGCAGAAAGGGCTATGATTGGACTTCCGTTAAGGCTGACTCCAGGACAGCTAATACGTCACATTGGCATATTTGTCTGCGTTTACGCGAATGTTCCAGTTCTGGCCCTTTGTTGAAACGCGTCCTGGTACTCTTGCAGTGCAGATGTGGCAGCCAAAATACCTTTGCTTTTAGTCAGGACAGCAGTGTCGTCGGCATAGGTCGCAATTAGCACGTCTTGTTCTTCAACTTCAGTGATGGGTGTTTTTGTAGGCATATCTAAAGCACAGATGGAGTACAGGGTAGGGTCGAGAACACTACCTTGGGGAACCCCAGAAGAGATTGGTTTGGTGGTCGACTTATATTTATCAGCAGTTTCGTGGAAAGTGCGTTCTTCGAAAAAGCTGTGGAGTAAAAAGTTTTTTGATTTCTATAGAAGCTCAGTGTGCCACACTCTGTGTTGGATGTCAAGGAGGGCAGCAACAGCATACTCTGTCTTTCTCTAAAGCTTTTAAGGCAAAGTTGACAGCTCTATGCAACTGTTCAGGGCAAAAAGAAGATGGAAGCCAAACTGAAATTCCGGGATCGTATTGATGGCATTATCGTAAGTAAGTATCCTGTTCAGGATCAGCCCTTCCATGATTTTTCCCAGAGATTGCAGAAGACTAATGGGCCTGTATGAGTCTACGTCAGTCGGAGATTTTACAGGTTTTGGGATCATGATTATATTCGCCGATTTCCAAAATTTCGGGAAGTATCCAACAGTTAGTACGCTGTTGAATATCGATACCAGGAACTGCTAGGCTTGATCCGGTAATAGTCGAATTGTCCTGTTGTCGAGAACGTCTTCACCTGGAGTTTTCTTCGGAGATAATTTACCTATAAGGTCTTTGACCTCTGTCAATGTGACACGGTTAACAGGCAGGCTCATTTGAAACGGAGAAGCCAGAAACTCTTCAGCTTGTCGACGTACACTTTCAGGGGAATATTCGTACGGCTTGAAGCGTTGCCCAAGGTTGTTTGCGAACACTTTAGCTTTTTCTAGGCTAGTATGGGATCAGACGCCTAAAGGGGTTCTAAAGGCTGATTTTGCGGTAGGCTGAGCCTTATACCGTTTTATTATACGCCACAGCGAGTAGTTAGAATTAGCGTCTGTGCCCAGATTTTCCAAAAATCTGTCTATAGATACTCGTTTTCTTCGGGTGAGTGCCTTGCTTAAGCAGTTTGCCAGCCGATTATAAATTTGATGGATACGGGCGTTTCTACGCTTTAGATTGAGAAGTGCCTTAATTTTGGGTGGTAGCTGGAAATGTTTAGGTGTCTCTGTACTTTGAGGATTTCTGAGTGCAGCTATCTCAGCAGCTTGGTTTATCATTCGCATGAAAAGGCTGATGGCATTGTCAATGTCTGAAGGTTCCTGGATTTGCAACTTAACCCCGCTCAGTTGTTCTAGGAAGGCTTTAAAATCATTTATATTAGCTCCTCTGGAAAGGAGTTGCAAGCGCTGTGGTTTTGTCACAGGCGTGGCATGCAGTGTGGCCAGGATAGGAATGTGGTCCGAGGGGAGCTCATGGAGTGTTCTTACATGTAGTTTGTCTATGACGTACCCATTGATTATGAAAAAATCAAGAGCTGTCGGTGTGATCAGGGGATTATATATGAGTAAAACGTGGGTTCACCAGTGGCAAGTATTGGCTAATGACCATTCTCAATGACTGCTTACCTCTGCTACAGGCTCGTGAGTTTCCCCACCATGCATGTTTGGCATTAAAATCACCGCCAACAATAAATTTGCTTCCAAGTCCAGCCACGAATCCATCTTTCAGCTGGAGGTAGATATATCGCCGCTAATGTGACATTTCCATCTGAAGTCTGTAGTTGGACACTCGCAATCTGTCTGTCGTTGGTAGAGGCGGGAGGCAGGGGATTGTGACTCAGAGATTCCTTCAAAATGACTGCAGAACCACCTCTACTATTGCCACTGGGGTGATGGGTATGGTAGATAGGACAGTCTAAGTAAGTAGATGCGCTCACCATCGCGCATGTGAGTTTCTGTGACAAGCAATATGTCAATGTTATGAACGCTGAGGAAAATTCGAAGGTCTTTGCTTATTCGAATTAAAGCACGAGTGACTCACGAATGACTCTGCATTTTCCTGGAGCAACTTAAATAGAGTGTCTAGTTTGGTATTGAGGTCGCGGATGGCATTATCTATCGCAGAGAACTTATGGTTGAGCTTAGGGTCGGAAGGGAGCTAGCTTCACTTTGTAGAGTAGTGCCAGTCCTTACTTGCATAACCTTTGGTCGAGCTATATCAGCATACGACATGTTCGTTCTTAGTGCCTCAGTTGGTATGAACGCGTGTCGTGGATTATTGATTATCGGGAGTCTAGGTCTCGGCTTTTGGTTTTTATTTTTTTTTATTCCGACATGGCATCTTTTATTTGACAGGACGTGATTACCGTCACAGTTTACGCACAAGTATGAATCGCTTACACAGAGAATGGAACCAGTAACATGATACCCACTAAATTTACGACAGACAGGGCCCAGGATACAGTAGTTTTTAGAGTGCCCAAACATTTGGCATCTTTGACATTGAAGTAATTCCTTTCTACGGGAAGCACGCTCGACAGTGACTCTATGTCTTCCAAGTTGTTTTATTATACCCGTTAATCGTAGAGTAAAAGGGTATACTAGATTCGTTGAAAAGTATGTAACAGATAGAAGGAAGCGTTTGCGACCCTATAAAGTATATATATTCTTGATCAGGATCATAGCGAATTCGATTGAGCCATGTCCGTCTGTCCGTCCGTCCGTCCGTATGAACACTGAGATCTCAGGAACTATAACAGATACAAAGTTGAGATTAACCATGAAGATTCTTGAGGTCCCGGGACAGCGCAAGTTTATTACAGCATCCTGCCACGCCCAATCTAACGCCCACAAATCGCAAAAAACTAAAATTGCTGAAATCTCAGGAACTATTGGAGCTAGAAAGTTTAAATTCAGAAAGTATAATCTTAAGATGCCAGCGCATCTAATAGTGGTACTACTATCCGGCCACACACACCCATACGCCCACAAGGCTCAAAAGACGGTTTTTCGATTTTCTAGAAAAGCTGATATCTCGGTAACTATAAGAGATTAAGCACGTAGGTTTTTATGATGCTCCCAATGCGAATAGTTTTATTCCGTTCAAGATACGCCCACTCTAACGCCCACAAAACCCGAAAATATTTTATTAGTATTTATCTTAGTATATATGAGATGCCTCTACAGCTTGCCACGAAGTTTCATCCGGCCACGCCCACTCTAACGCCCACAAACCACGGAAAACTGTGGCGTCTATAAAATTATTATGATTGCCTTCATTTGATCTTGTATAACATATTTCTGTTAATATCTATCGATTTATCAAAGATTTTTCAAGTCGGAACATTATTTCGCTATTTATAAAGAAATTAATTATAAGGCCTCACATGGGCAGTGACGTCACTATTAGTTTCTCAATATGCTTTCTGCGACAAAAGGTGGCGCTTTGGGAATTTCCACTAGCATAATGAATATTTTAAATTTGTGTAAAACAGTATCGGGTATCTTATAGTCGCGGCACTTGGCTATAGCGTTTCCTCTTGTTTTTATTACGTACCGCAACTTCATTTCAGTATCCTGTCACGTCCACTCTGCCTCCCAAAAATCATGGAAAGCTAATTTCACTGAAATTTCAGAAACTATTAGAGCTTAAATGTTGAGATGCCACCGGATCTTATGGTAGCACCATTATCCGGTCACATAATCTAATTACGGTTATCGAATTTTGTAGAAAAGCTGATATCTCGGTAACTACAAGTGATAGAAAGTTCAGATTAAGCACGTAGGTTTTTATGACGGGCCCAAATGTAAATGCCCACCCCAAAGCTAACAAAATCCGGAAAACCAAAAATGCAAAAATCCCGGAACCTAAAATGGCTAGAAAGTTAGGCTTAGGAACACGTATTAAAATAAATGCCACTGCAACTTGTCACGAGTTTTTATCCAACCACTCCCACTCTTACGCCCACAAACCGCGAAAAACTGTGGGACTATAATATTATTATGAATCCTTTCGTTTGACCTTGTATAACTTATTTCTGTTAATATCTATCGATTTGTTTAAATCGCAACATTATTTCGCTATTTATGAAGAAATCAAGATTATAAGGCCTCACATGGGCAGAGACGTCACTATCAGTTACTCAACATGCTTTCTCTGACAATGGGTGGCGCCTTGTGTATTTCCACTAGCAAAATGAATATCTTAAAATTTTGTAAAACAGTAACGGGTATCTCGACTATAGCGTTTCCTCTTGTTTATTTATACATTTCTTCGACAGAAGATACCGAAAATGCAATGGAAAAAACAACAAAACCGCAACACTCGCTCTTGATCAGCTACCGAAAATTAAAAGACAAAAAGAGATCGAAACAACTGGCAGAGCTGACGGGTCGAGAGTACGTAATTGTGTAAGTATTAGGATGGCAGCTCTTTTTTTATATATGTCGAAACCAAACTGAAAATGATACTCCGGCCGATATCTTAAGGCAATAAATAGATAAACAGGAGCTAAGTCGCAAAAAAAAGCGAAAAGGCTTGGGAAAATGGCGGACACTCGGCAAATTAGGAAGAGAAATTGCGTGAAAAACGATTTACGATATACTACAAAAATTACTTTTTCCAGCCTTGAATTGCAACCCTAAATTGGTGTTCACTAAGACACGTTAGGGAATTAAATCACAAGTTGGGTCAAAGACGAAATTAAGTTAAAACACCCAAAGCGATTCACTTTTGTTAAATATTTATTCGACATGTATAATAAATATATAAAAAAAATTTGTACACTGTTTATTTGTATTTAAAAAATAATTTTGAAAATGATTTTTCCCAGAGATTGCAGAAGACTAATGGGCCTGTATTAGTCTACGTCAGTTGGAGATTTTACAGGTTTTGGGATCATGATTATATTCGCCGATTTCCAAAATTTCGGGAAGTATCCAACAGTTAGTAGGCTGTTGAATATCGATACCAGGAACTGCTAGGCTTGATCCGGTAATAGTCGAATTGTCCTGTTGTCCAGAACGTCTTCACCTGGAGTTTTCTTCGGAGATAATTTACCTATAAGGTCTTTCACCTCTGTCAATGTGACACGGTTAACAGGCAGGCTCATTTGAAACGGAGAAGCCAGAAACTCTTCAGCTTGTCGACGTACACTTTCAGGGGAATATTCGTACGTCTTGAAGCGTTGACCAAGGTTGTTTGCGAACACTTTAGCTTTTTCTAGGCTAGTATGGTATCAGACGCCTAAAGGGGTTCTGATGGCTGATTTTGCGGTAGGCTGAGCCTTATACCGTTTTATTATACGCCACAGCGAGTAGTTAAAATTAGCGTCTGTGCCCAGATTTTCCAAAAATCTGTCTATAGATACTCGTTTTCTTCGGGTGAGTGGCTTGCTTAAGCAGTTTGCCAGCCGATTATAAATTTGATGGATACGGGCGTTTCTAAGCTTTAGATTGAGAAGTGCCTTAATTCTGGGTGGTAGCTGGAGATGTTTAGGGGTCTCTGTACTTTGAGGATTTCTGAGTGCAGCTATCTCAGCAGCTTGGTTTATCATTCGCATGAAAAGGCTGATGGCATTGTCAATGTCTGAAGGTTCCTGGATTTGCAACTTAACCCCGCTCAGTTGTTCTAGGAAGGCTTTAAAATCATTTATATTAGCTCCTCTGGAAAGGAGTTGCAAGCGCTGTGGTTTTGTCACAGGCGTGGCATGCAGTGTGGCCAGGATAGGAATGTGGTCCGAGGGGAGCTCATGGAGTGTTCTTACATGAAGTTTGTCTATGACGTACCCATTGATTATGAAAAAATCAAGAGCTGTCGGTGTGATCAGGGGATTATATATGAGTAAAACGTGGGTTCACCAGTGGCAAGTATTGGGTAATGACCATTCTCAATGACTGCTTACCTCTGCTACAGGCTCGTGAGTTTCCCCACCATGCATGTTTTGCATTAAAATCACCGCCAACAATAAATTTGCTTCCAAGTCCAGCCACGAATCCATCTTTCAGCTGGAGGTAGATATATCGCCGCTAATGTGACATTTCCATCTGAAGTCTGTAGTTGGACACTCGCAATCTGTCTGTCGTTGGTAGAGGCGGGAGGCAGGGGATTGTGACTCAGAGATTCCTTCAAAATGACTGCAGAACCACCTCTACTATTGCCACTGGGGTGATGGGTATGGTAGATAAGATAGCCTAAGTAAGTAGATGCGCTCACCATCGCGCATGTGAGTTTCTGTGACAAGCAATATGTCAATGTTATGAACGCTGTGGAAAATTCGAAGGTCTTCGCATATTCCAATTAAGCCACGAGTGACTCACGAATGACTCTGCATTTTCCTGCAGCAACTTAAATAGAGTGTCTAATTTGGTATTGAGGTCGCGGATGGCATTATCTATCGCAGAGAACTTATGGTTGAGCTTAGGGTCGGAAGGGGAGCTATCTTCACTTTGTATAGTAGTGCCAGTCCTTACTTGCATATCCTTTGGTCGAGCTATATCAGCATACGACATGTTCGTTCTTAGTGCCTCAGTTGGTATGAACGCGTGTCGTGGATTATTGATTATCGGGAGTCTAGGTCTCGGCTTTTGGTTTTTATTTTTTTTATTCTGACTGGGCATCTTTTATTTGACAAGACGTGATTACCGTCACAGTTTACGCGCAAGTATGAATCGCTTACACAGAGAATGGAACCAGTAACATGATACCCACTACATTTACCACAGACAGGGCCCAGGATACAGTAGTTTTTAGAGTGCCCAAACATTTGGCATCTTTGACATTGAAGTAATTCCTTTCTACGAGAAGCACGCTCGACAGTGACTCTATGTCTTCCAAGTTGTTTTATTATACCCGTTAATCGTAGAGTAAAAGGGTATACTAGATTCGTTGAAAAGTATGTAACAGATAGAAGGAAGCGTTTGCGACCCTATAAAGTATATATATTCTTGATCAGGATCAATAGCGAATTCGATTGAGCCATGTCCGTCTGTCCGTCCGTCCGTATGAACACTGAGATCTCAGGAACTATAACAGATACAAAGTTGAGATTAACCATGAAGATTCTTGAGGTCCCGGGACAGCGCAAGTTTATTACAGCATCCTGCCACGCCCAATCTAACGCCCACAAATCGCAAAAAACTAAAATTGCTGAAATCTCAGGAACTATTGGAGCTAGAAAGTTTAAATTCAGAAAGTATAATCTTAAGATGCCAGCGCATCTAATAGTGGTACTACTATCCGGCCACACACACCCATACGCCCACAAGGCTCAAAAGACGGTTTTTCGATTTTCTAGAAAAGCTGATATCTCGGTAACTATAAGAGATAGAAAGATTAAGCACGTAGGTTTTTATGATGCTCCCAATGCGAATAGTTTTATTCCGTTCAAGATACGCCCACTCTAACGCCCACAAAACCCGAAAATATTTTATTAGTATTTATCTTAGTATATATGAGATGCCTCTGCAGCTTGCCACGAAGTTTCATCCTGCCACGCCCACTCTAACGCCCACAAACCACGGAAAACTGTGGCGTCTATAAAATTATTATGATTGCCTTCATTTGATCTTGTATAACATATTTCTGTTAATATCTATCGATTTATCAAAGATTTTTCAAGTCGGAACATTATTTCGCTATTTATAAAGAAATTAATTATAAGGCCTCACATGGGCAGTGACGTCACTATTAGTTTCTCAATATGCTTTCTGCGACAAAAGGTGGCGGTTTGGGAATTTTCACTAGCATAATGAATATTTTAAATTTGTGTAAAACAGTATCGGTATCTTATAGTCGCGGCACTTGGCTATAGCGTTTCCTCTTGTTTTTATTACGTACCGCAACTTCATTTCAGTATCCTGTCACGTCCTCACTGAAATTTCAGAAACTATTAGAGCTAAAATGTTGAGATGCCACCGGATCTTATGGTAGCACCATTATCCGGTCACATAATCTAATTACGGTTATCGAATTTTGTAGAAAAGCTGATATCTCGGTAACTATAAGTGATAGAAAGTTCAGATTAAGCACGTAGGTTTTTATGACGGCCCAAATGTAAATGCCCACCCCAAAGCTTACAAAATCCGGAAAACCAAAAATGCAAAAATCCCGGAACCCGAAAGATCTAGAAAGTTAGGCTTAGGAACACGTATTAAAATAAATGCCACTGCAACTTGTCACGAGTTTTTATCCAACCACTCCTACTTTTACGCCCACAAACTGCGAAAAACTGTGGCGTCTATAATATTATTATGAATCCTTTCGTTTATTTCTGTTAATATCTATCGATTTGTTTAAATCGCAACATTATTTCGCTATTTTATGAAGAAATCAAGATTATAAGGCCTCACATGGGCAGAGACGTCACTATCAGTTACTCAACATGCTTTCTCTGACAATGGGTGGCGCCTTGTGTATTTCCACTAGCAAAAATGAATATCTTAAAATTGTGTAAAAACAGTAACGGGTATCTCGACTATAGCGTTTCCTCTTGTTTATTTATACATTTCTTCGACAGAAGATACCGAAAATGCAATGGAAAAAACAACAAAACCGCAACACTCGCTCTTGATCAGCTACCGAAAATTAAAAGACAAAAAGAGATCGAAAGAACTGGCAGAGCTGACGGGTCGAGAGTACGTAATTGTGTAAGTATTAGGATTTGTTTTTATTACGTACCGCAACTTCATTTCAGTATCCTGTCACGTCCTCACTGAAATTTCAGAAACTATTAGAGCTAAAATGTTGAGATGCCACCGGATCTTATGGTAGCCCCATTATCCGGTCACATAATCTAATTACGGTTATCGAATTTTGTAGAAAAGCTGATATCTCGGTAACTATAAGTGATAGAAAGTTCAGATTAAGCACGTAGGTTTTTATGACGGCCCAAATGTAAATGCCCACCCCAAAGCTTACAAAATCCGGAAAACCAAAAATGCAAAAATCCCGGAACCCGAAAGATCTAGAAAGTTAGGCTTAGGAACACGTATTAAAATAAATGCCACTGCAACTTGTCACGAGTTTTTATCCAACCACTCCTACTTTTACGCCCACAAACTGCGAAAAACTGTGGCGTCTATAATATTATTATGAATCCTTTCGTTTATTTCTGTTAATATCTATCGATTTGTTTAAATCGCAACATTATTTCGCTATTTATGAAGAAATCAAGATTATAAGGCCTCACATGGGCAGAGACGTCACTATCAGTTACTCAACATGCTTTCTCTGACAATGGGTGGCGCCTTGTGTATTTCCACTAGCAAAATGAATATCTTAAAATTGTGTAAAACAGTAACGGGTATCTCGACTATAGCGTTTCCTCTTGTTTATTTATACATTTCTTCGACAGAAGATACCGAAAATGCAATGGAAAAAACAACAAAACCGCAACACTCGCTCTTGATCAGCTACCGAAAATTAAAAGACAAAAAGAGATCGAAAGAACTGGCAGAGCTGACGGGTCGAGAGTACGTAATTGTGTAAGTATTAGGATTTGTTTTTATTACGTACCGCAACTTCATTTCAGTATCCTGTCACGTCCTCACTGAAATTTCAGAAACTATTAGAGCTAAAATGTTGAGATGCCACCGGATCTTATGGTAGCCCCATTATCCGGTCACATAATCTAATTACGGTTATCGAATTTTGTAGAAAAGCTGATATCTCGGTAACTATAAGTGATAGAAAGTTCAGATTAAGCACGTAGGTTTTTATGACGGCCCAAATGTAAATGCCCACCCCAAAGCTTACAAAATCCGGAAAACCAAAAATGCAAAAATCCCGGAACCTGAAAGAGCTAGAAAGTTAGGCTTAGGAACACGTATTAAAATAAATGCCACTGCAACTTGTCACGAGTTTTTATCCAACCACTCCTACTCTTACGCCCACAAACTGCGAAAAACTGTGGCGTCTATAATATTATTATGAATCCTTTCGTTTATTTCTGTTAATATCTATCGATTTGTTTAAATCGCAACATTATTTCGCTATTTATGAAGAAATCAAGATTATAAGGCCTCACATGGGCAGAGACGTCACTATCAGTTACTCAACATGCTTTTTTTGACAATGGGTGGCGCCTTGTGTATTTCCACTAGCAAAATGAATATCTTAAAATTGTGTAAAACAGTAACGGGTATCTCGACTATAGCGTTTCCTCTTGTTTATTTATACATTTCTTCGACAGAAGATACCGAAAATGCAATGGAAAAAACAACAAAACCGCAACACTCGCTCTTGATCAGCTACCGAAAATTAAAAGACAAAAAGAGATCGAAACAACTGGCAGAGCTGACGGGTCGAGAGTACGTAATTGTGTAAGTATTAGGATGGCAGCTCTTTTTTTATATATGTCGAAACCAAACTGAAAATGATACTCCGGCCAATATCTTAAGGCAATAAATAGATAAACAGGAGCTAAGTCGCAAAAAAAAAGCGAAAAGGCTTGGGAAAATGGCGGACACTCGGCAAATTGGGAAGAGAAATTGCGTGAAAAACGATTTACGATATACTACAAAAATTACTTTTTCCAGCCTTGAATTGCAACCCTAAATAGGTGTTCACTAAGACACGTTAGGGAATTAAATCACAAGTTGGGTCAACGGCGAAATTAAGTTAAAACACCCAAAGCGATTCACTTTTGTTAAATATTTATTCGACATGTATAATAAATATATAAAACAATTTGAACACTGTTTATTTGTATTTAAAAAATAATTTTGAAAAACCAAATGCCTGCAGATCACGTCAAGGTCACCACGAATAAATTATATGATTATATAATAACCGAAATGAAAACTTGTGAAATGTTGTGATATAATTTAACTTATTTCGGAATTAGCAAATTGAATAGAGAACAAAATGACACGGTACGGGTGTACGACAGGGATTTCGAATTATAATTATTTATTCAAATTCAGTTATCTTACATTCTATAGACAAAAGATGAGAGAGGGAGAGCGGCGATCAAAATCGCCTGTGCAAAAAAAGCTCTATTAGGTTCCGCTCCCTTGTTTACACATCGAGAAAATCACTTCTGAAGGAACACCAACTATTCATACTTATAGTTACTCACACTCAGCGCTCCTAAAAAAACAGGAAAACCGATTTTCGATATGCGCTGGAATGTCAAGAATATACACGCTTTGTCCCAACATCGTAGCTCTTAAACTTCATCAGCGATTTTGGTTTTTCACGATTTGTGGGCACGGGAGGAGGCTGAAATAAACTTGCATGCTTAATCTCAAGTTTGTATCTTTTAGATTTTCTAATATCTCAGAATCTTTAAGATCTCAGCGTACTACCACTAGCCTAATTATTAAGTTGTCCGATTACCCAAATAAACTTAAGGATAATGTCAAAATGATAAAAGTAACTTCTTAACTTATATTATGGGCCTAATAGATTAAAAGCGACACCAATTTTATATTTATTTACTTCTTAACGGTGACCTCAACGATATAAAGAATAATTATAAAACAACATAAATTGTATCAAAAATTAAATAATAATGAAACACTGGAACACCAACTATATTTTTTCATATATTTGTTGGGGGGAAATATTTAATTTATATATATCGCCGAGATTAAATGTTACATCGGAAGCGTCATATAATGCCTGCTTAAATTAAATTCTAAATATTTAGTCGCGAAAACAACAATAAATAGAAGCCAAAGAAGATGGCACCGGAGTATTTTATTAGTTGCGGTTACGAAGAAAAAGTGACTCGGAGTATAAAACTGTAGAGTTTCTTCGTCAATATTTCGTCGCGGTTACAAGTACATATACCTACATATTACCCGATATGTACCCGGAGCATTTTGCTGGCAGTTACCATTTTTCGCCAATGTGCTTATATCCAAGTCGGATTCTTTCGCCGTTACTGCTCTTTTGTTTAAGTCCGTGGATTTTGGAACCAACACACTGGTCAAATACACTGCCAAAAAACCAAACGATTTGATTTGACGGAAAACAAAGCGACGGCAGAAACGGCAGTCGACTTCACTTCACGAATTTTTGTTGACTGCTTTTATTATTTCGCGTTAGTATATTCATATATAAATATATTTGACCGATCCGAGTTTTATGTATGTACCGAAAAGACGACATAGACATAGAAGACATATTTTATAGTGCAATCAACATAATTTTTTATCGGTTGGTATTCGGTTATGGCGGACCAACCCCCTTGGAAAAATATCAAGTTTAGGCTTCATAAAAAATACCTGAACTTGCAGCAATGACGGTTACGCTCATAAAAGTAAACACGGTGTCATCTTGCTTTGTTTCTGAGTTAGTATCTGATTTTGAAGTTGAGGGCAGTGCCACTCTAACAATTTTTTATACCCGTTACTCGTAGAGTAAAAGGGTATACTAGATTCGTTGAAAAGTATGTAACAGATAGAAGGAAGCTTTTGCGACCCTATAAAGTATATATATTCTTGATCAGGATCAATTGCCAAGTCGATTGAGCCTTGTCCGTCCGTCCGTCCGTCCGTCCGTCCGTCCGTCCGTCCGTATGAACGCTGAGATCTCAGGAACTATAGCAGATACAAAGCTGAGATTAAACATGAAGATTCTTGAGGTCCCGGGACAGCGCAAGTTTATTACAGCATCCTGCCACGCCCACTCTAACGCCCAGAAATCGCAAAAAACTAAAATTGCTGAAATCTCAGGAACTATTGTAGATAGAAAGTTGAAATTCAGAAAGTATAATCTTTAGATGACAGCGCATTTTATAGTGGTACTATCCGGCCAAACCCACCCATACGCCCACAAGGCTCAAAAGACGGTTTTCGGATTTTCTAGAAAAGCTGATATCTCGGTAACTATAAGAGATAGAAAGTTCGGATCACGCATGTATGTTTCTATGATGCTCCCAATGCGAATTGTTTTTTTCCGATCACGCCACGCTCACTCTAACGCCCACAAAACCCGAAAAACCAAAAATGCAAAAATCTCGAAAACTATAAAAGCTACACAATTTTGCTTAGGAAAACGTATTTAGGAGATGCCTCTGCAACTTGCCACGAAGTTGCGTCCGGCCACGCCCACTCTAACGCCCACAAACCGCGGAAAACTGTGGAGTCTATAATATTATTATGAATGCCTTCGTTTGACCTTGTGTAACTTATTTCTGTTAATATCATTTTTTTAATTTTTTTTTTTTTTTTTTTTTTTTTATTTTTAAGAAAAATTAGGTTAAAATTGCTCCGGGGGAGAGATAATCTTTATAAAATTTATAAACTTCCTTCCTCTAAAAATGGGGGGCTCTTTTATTTTTTCTACTAAAAAAAAATTTTTAAAAATTGTGTAAAAAAAGAAAGGGTTTTTTTAAAAAAAAAAAGAGGGGTAATTTTATCCCCCCTCTGGAGGTTATCCATATATGACATTAGGCCAGATCCCGACCGAAAAGGATAAACAAAGATTAACATCGTCGACTTACATAAGAACCCGGGGCTGTGATATAATAGATGGAATATTATCCATATCTGACTATAAACAAAGCTTAACATCTTTGACATACATAAGTACCCGGGAATGTGGTATAACACATAGAAGATTATTTCTAAATAAAGTAAAAAGCAAAGGACCCAAAATGCTACCCTGTGGCACACCAGATTTTGAATGAAGATGTGAATAAAACCAGAATGGAGTGATAAACGAAATTTCAGCCTTGCTGAAATCAGTATAAATTACATCGGTTTTCATTTTATTCTTAAATTCTTCAACTGCAGTAGATGTTAATTTAAGTAAATCTGTGGTGGTAGATAAACCTTGTTGGCTTGATTATAAGCGCGAGGAACATAAATGTTGCAAATGCCTCATAATTTTTAACATTAGACCTATTTATGAAGCGGAATAGTAAAAGAATCCTTCCAAACTTGGAAAAACTTAGGTTTAAATATACAATAGAAAGATTGGAATTATTGGGTTATAAATATAAGAGGCACAAAACTTAAGAACTGTATCGAACCATGTTGAGCATATGATCTTGCAAACTGTTAGCCCTGTCAAGCAATAGGCAACGAACCAAAATCGGCCAACAATAAAGAGCACAGAAAACGGACGGACGCAAAAAAAACTTCTCACATTATACGCCAATAGATGTAAATGGGACTGATATTAGCCTCCCTTTGCCACCGAGCTTCCACTGAAATATTGTATTAGGCCCCTTCTAATATTTGAACATTTATTATGGTAAGGTTTCATAGACTATACGTATACAGTTTTTTATTTATTTGTATTAACATTAAAGTTCGATTCAAAGTTTTGATTGAGCAAAAAAATCTCGGATACGATTGAAAGTAAAACTTTAAATATGCCGAAAGGATGACCAATTGGGGAAGCTTGGCTCACCTGAGATACTCCACTGATGAAAGGGCTTCCAAGCTGGTAGTGTTTCTAAAAGATTTGTAAACAAATGCTAGTCAAAAAAGTTTTGGAATTAAAACCTTAACGGCTCACAATTCTGGATGTCTTTATCACGACAGAAATTTGGATACACTGATGGAGCAGCAGAAACAAAATTGATACATTTTTAATGTCATGGTTTGATTTGATAAAATTTTGTTACCAAATGACAGCGGAAAAGATTATCATGGAGTTTTAAAGCTTTGCCTGCCTGAGATTTCTACCGCTCTCGCTTACATATATCGTATAAGCTAACACACTAACGTAATCAAGATAACAGTTCCCGTGCAGTAATAGGGCGAGCTTTAGCAATAAGAATATACCTGTACTTAGTTCTCGGACGTAGATGAGTCGATTTTTGGATATTATAAGCGCCGGTCACCGCCGCGCAAGCCAGCAATAAATGACTACTCACGCAGACCACGTTGATAGTTATATAATCAATCGACTACGCTAGACAGCGAATCGAATAAATAAGCTTTAATCCTAAACAACAAATTCAAACCCTCCTAACTGGCGCCCAAACGGATATTCGAACCTACGATAATTAGATAATTATAAATAAATTAAAAGCCAACAACAACTGGAGTATCCCGAGAGAACAACAACTGGAGTGTCCAGAGGCAACAACAACTGGAGCAGCCAGAGACAACAACACCAGCAACAGCGACTTCTAACCTCAACAATAACTTCTTTTTTTCACTTTTTCATATTAATACAAGACCCAATTTACCATATATGTAACCTTTACTTAAGCACTAATAATTAATTGTAAGTATAACGCTTATTGAACGAATCGAAAATTCTTTTATTCCTCATTATTTAATTTGTGCAAAGAGTATTGATGACAAAAACACATGAGTTACAGTGAAAATATTTCAGAAAATATTTGTCAGAAAATAATTGGTGGTCAAGAAAACATATATTTTGCGAAATGGCCCTGAGTGAAGCTCAGTTAAAAACGATCGTAGAGAGCGCTGTTGCCGGCGCGCTCACGGTTCGAGAACAATCATTTGAAAGGCAATGACAAGAGATTAGCGAGCGAATTCAGAAGCTAACAGTTAACACCCCACAGGTGGAAACTTACACAGATGCTGAGATTATACAGGGTTTTGTTTGTAAGTACCCCTTGATATAATAAAGTCTCCGTGATAAGTAAAACCTATGTGTCGTGGAGAAAAGCGGCTCATGTCGCTTTTAAAGTTTTTTAAAAATACGAGGGCAGCTCAACGTTTTACCAAGCTCTTATGCATTATGCGAAACAAAGTAAAAGGCTCAGCAAACACGGTGTTGGCTTCATTTAATACTCCCTTGAATTTCAAAGCAATGATCAGCCGTCTTGATTTCACATATGCTGTCAAAAGGCCGATATACCTAATCGAACAAGAGTAATCAACATTACGACAGGGCGACTTGACTACCACCGAATTCCCTGAAAATCCGTATTTTAGCATACGCCAGGTTCCTATTTACGACAACCAGGAAAGGCACAATCCAGTCCCTTTGGTGATTCCTGATGTATCTATGCATTCTAGACGAACGGGTCAAAATCAACTTAAGCAAGCCCCATTTCCGACTCAGGGACATTTCTGGCCTTCTCAACAGTAAAATATTTGGCCATCTCAACAACAAAATACATGGCAAACACAGAACCAATACGCCTTGCAACCTCAACGACAGAACACAAGTCAGGCGCAGGCGCATGTTGATTATGCACTTGCACCAATAAGACCATATAGTGGCAGTGAAATTTTACAGGACCAAAACAGCAAAGGATTAACCACTTAGCTCATGGGGAAGTTCAAGTTGAGGAATAACCCATCGATTAACAACAGAAGACAGGATCAGAGGTTGAACATTTTTAGGATGAATTAATAGCATACGATCATGTTAATTTTTTAGCCATAGATCCCTGCTACCATACATAGAGCGAGAGCTAGCAGGGAGAACCATAAAACTTTTGATCGGCACCGGGGCTTCAAAAAACTACATACTACTACATCTCCCCGAATTAAAGTACATAATACCAGTGCAAAAATAAATCACAGTGAAATCGGCACATGGTTGCAACTCCGTAACATACAAATGTTTTATTAAGCTTTTTAATATGAATGTTCCGTTCTTCATTCTCCCAAACCTTTCCAGCTTTGACGCCATAATAGGACTTGACCTATTGAAATGCAATGTTAGATTTAAAGAAGAAAACTTTAAAAATCAACAATAAAGTCGAACCAATTCGGTTTTGGAAATGTAACAGCGTGAATTTTACAAATATAAATGATATCGTGGTACCAAGACAGATATCCAATAAATTCCACACAATGCTTAAAGACCGATTGGGTGTTTTTGCGGAACCAGAGGAAGCACTTCCGGGTCATACCAATATCGTTGCCACAATACGTACCGTAGACGACCAGCCCATATACTCAAAACTTTATCCGTACCCCATGGGCGTAGCGGATTTTGTAAATAAGGCCAATGCTTTGTTAAAGCACGGAATTAACAGGCCCTCGATGCCACCTTGTAACAACCCAGTTTTGGTGGATGACAAAAAGGTACAGATGAAAAGGGAAATATAAAGGTAATTTAATGAAAATGTTGCTGATAGATTTTCGAAAGCTTAATTAAAAAACCGTCGACGACGGTTTCATCTATCTTGTCTAATTTAAAAAAGGCTAGGATTTTTACAACCCTTGACCTTAAGTCGGGGTTTTACCAAATCTTGCTTGCAGAAAGGGATAAAAAAAAACAGTATTTTCGGTCGGAAACGAAAAATATGAGTTTTCCAGACTGCTGTTTGGCCCAAAAAATACACCAAGTATATTCCAACGTGCCATAGATGACCTTAGAGACCACATAGGAAAGTCCTGTTGTGTCTATGTTGACGATGTTATAATATTTTCCAAAGGAATGGAGGACCACGTAAATGACATTGCTTGGGTACTGGATAGACTGTTTGAGGCCAACATGAGGGTCTCTAGAAAAAAATCCTTTTTCTTTAAAGAAACCTCGGATTTATGGTATCCAAAGGGGGTATTACAACCAGTCCTAATAAAGTAAATGCTATCCAGAACTTTTTTGGGTTTGGCAAGTTATTACCGCTGCTTTATAAGGAATTTAGCCTCTATTGCTAGATCCCTAACTGACATTCTGAAGGGAGATAATGGAAAAGTTTCCGCCAGCCAGTCAAAAAAGATCCCAGTTTCTTTTAATGAAAACCAATGTTCTGCTTTTGAGAAACTAAAAAGTCTCCTTGCCTCCGAGAATGTATCCCGATTACAAAAAACCCTTCGACTTAACTACGGACACTTCAGCTCTTGGCCTGGGTGCTGTCTTGTCTCAGGATTGCTAGCCCATTACAATGATTTTGAGGACTTTACAGGATAGAGAACTTATTTTCGCAACCAATGATCAAAAGGTGGAGGGCGTTTATAGACGAACACAATGCTAAAATTTTCTATAAGCCAGAGAAAGAAAACTATGTTGCGGACGCACTTTCCAGGCTGGCCATTCACGTTTTGGAAAACGACCCCCAGTCAGACAGAGCAACAATACACAGCGAAGTTTCACTGACATATACCATCGAAACTATCGACAAGCCGGTTAATTGTTTTAGGAACCAGATAGTGATAGAAGTGGGCCCATCAGATTCAACTCGCACGTTTATTATTTTTGGGAATAAGTCAAGGCATATTATACAATTTCTAAACAAGGAAACTTTGCTTGGAAGAATTCGTGTTGTAGTCAAATAAGATGTAGTGAATGCGCTACATTGCTAATTGCCTGTACTGACTTTCATTCAAAGTAGTTTAACAAGTGACTTTCCAGCTACGACTTTCCGTCAAACGAACCAAATTGTTAGGTTCCATAGCACACTTTCAGAAATAGCACGATGTCTTAGACTTGACAGAGGCATAAATGATTCGGTCAACCTCATTCTTCAGGCAACGATAGAGTACAATAAAACATAGTCACCGACAAACGGCCGATCGAAATCATTCATTCAATTTCCCCCGAATTCGCAATCGAAATCATAGAAACCTTTTCAAGCTCAAGAGAAACAGTTAAGAAGAGATAATGAAACAAGACGAGACAGAACATTTGAGGTGGGGAAAACCGTAATGGTAAAACTAAACAGCCGTCTGGGAAATAAACTTACCATACGGTATAGGGAGAAAAAATCGAAGCAGGCCTCGGGACAACGGCCCTTATAAAGGGGAAGGTCGTTATAAAGATAATTTACGTTAAGAACATCGAATATTATGAATATCATTATTTTTCTTCAGTGACCAACGCCAATCTAGTAAGCTACACGAATGTAGACTGCATATAGGCAACAGAATTGACTTAAGTTTATTAATTAAACATTTGTCAAATTCTACTAATCAGTTCAAAATGAATAAAACCAAAAACATTTGTATCATTTTCCGCGTCATCCTCTTTAGCACAAGGTAAGAACATCGAATATTATGAATTTCATTATTTTTCTTCAGTGTCCAACGCCAATCTAGTAAGCTACACGAATGTAGACTGCACATAGGCAACAGAATTGACTTAAGTTTATTAATTAAACATTTGTCAAATTCTACTAATCAGCTCAAAATGAATAAAACCAAAAATATTTGTATCATTTTCCGCGTCATCCTCTTTAGCACAAGGTAAAGATGGTTGATGAAATGCTATACCTTAATGATTTCAAAAGTTTTACATCCACGCAATCAGAGATACGATAGAAAAGATATCATCTTCTTACCATAAAAAAGGCGCAAACAAGCAACATGCAAAGCACTCGCTGCCTGGATTTGAACACTTATTAAACCACAAATGTTGTCAATACGCATTTCAAATACTTTCGAATTAAATAACAAAAAAAATATGTTCAAACAATAAGCGTTTTACGATTACCACTGAAACAAATTAAATAAGAAGATCCACTATTAAACACATTGTTAGGTATAATTTCTGTTCTAAGTATAATTTTTATTAATATAAAAAAACATTAAGAAATTCAAAGTAGCATAGGAAAAATATCTAGCATCCCAAATTCTACCTTTTGCTAAAAAACTTGCCCATGAATACTGCAACGCTGCACTAAGTTATTACTGTCAATCAAAATGAATCCTAAACATTTTTACATCAACCAGTTAAACCGACAATGATCCCATGATTGTAAGCAAAACAAAAACTGTGTTAACTTCAATACGATTATCGATTGCCACCAACCACCGAAACGCACGGATCATCCAATTGAACTACCATTCCAGTGCCCAAATGCAGTATCAAGTACGAGATTTATTGGCAGAGTAACAACCAAAATACACGACCAGATGAAAGCTTGTTGAGTAACAATAGTGACGTCGCTGCCCATGTGAGGTCTTATAATATACATTTCTTCATAAATATCGAAGTATTGTTTCGATCGCTAGATACGTATTCTTAAGAACAACCTTCTAGGTCTTTTAGTTACCGATATTTTTGCATTTTTGGTTTTCCGGGTGTTTTCGGCGTTCGGATGGGCGTGACTAGATGGGAACGAAAACAATTCGCATTTCCGGAATCATAAGAACCTACATGCTTATTCCGAATTTTCTATCACTTATCGTTACTGAGACTTCAGCTTTTGTACAAAATGCGAAAACCGTCTTTCGAGCTTAATGGGCTTAAGAGTGAGTGTGGCCGGATAAGATGCGCCGGCATCTGAAGATTATAAAAAGTTAATTTCAACTTTCTAGCTCTAATAGTACTTAAGATTTTAACGATATTTGGTTCCCTTGATTCGTGGGCGTTAGAGTGGGCGTTTCATGATGTGATGCTGAAATAAACTTACAGGAATCGTTTCCGACCCTGTAAAGTATATATGTTCTTGATCAGTATCAATAGTGAAGTCGATTAATGCCTGTCAGTCTGTCCGTCCGTCCGCCGAACTAAAAGAGATTCAAAGTTGAGACTAAGCATGAACATTCTTGAGGGCCCTACGTACCGGAAGTTCATTTCAGCATCCTGCCACGTCCACTCTGTCTCCCAAAAATCGTGGAAAACTAATTTCAATGAAATTTCAGAAACTATTAGAGCTAAAATGTTGAGATTATGTATGTATAATCTTGAGATGTCACCGGATCTTATGGTAGCACCATTATCCGGCCACATTATCGAATGACGGTTTTCGAATTTTGTAGAAAAGCTGATATCTCGGTAACTATAAGTGATAGAAAGTTCAGATTAAGCACGTAGGTTTTT